>NC_136516.1:4575000-4585000 GCF_053919585.1 Euprymna scolopes
CTTTTGTCTGTAACAACGTTTGTTTAAATACATGTTTATGTATGTATATACATACATTAGAGTCACTGGATTCGTTTAGTTCAGGTTACGATATGGAATTCGGTGTTTTTTCGGCTCCTTGTAACGGTATTTTCCGTGTCTTGCGTTGTTATTTAAATATGTTTTTTATTATATTCATGTGTATTATATACTGTATTGTATTTGGTTACTAATTCAAAAGCCGAATCCCGGGGTTCTTCTGTATGTACCTTTTTTTATTAACATATAAAGTCAAGCATTTTTCGGATTGGCATTGATATTAAAAACCCATTGTCCCATTTAGACTAACAATGGAAAACTTTTTAATATACTTAGTTATAATCATGCGAACGACTACATGAAAGCAAAGTGACCTGCATGTTCCTTTGAAAACGAGTATTACTTCATTAAGGGGCGCAAAAGAGATAAAGGATCATAAAATAACAATAAACAATAAAAGCAACAAAAAAACAATGCATAAGGAAATGAAATAATAAGAAATTATTTATAGCTTTATAAAATAATAAAAAAATAATTACAAACATGTAAGGAAAGAGTAAAAGAAGTGAAAAAGCTAATAAAGTTCAGTAATGAAAACAAAACACTACACTTCATCCTAGGAGCAACAACATAACAATTATCACATCTTTAGAGGAAGGGGTCCATATTTTTCCCTCTAAATAGTTAGGCCTACAACCGCAACCAATCGACATTGGGGGCATGTCTGCACGTTCCAAAGCTTACATCACCCGTAACTTCATCATACTTACATAGACTTACCATAATCCTTTCCTTAGCAGAATAAAAATATAATAAAGTCTCCCTCGAAAAAGTCCGCTGTTTCTTATTGGTTGCCCGCTAATTCCGGAATTAGATTCTTATAACAAACACTTCCGAAACTTTACAATATGGCGCCGCTTTCAACAGGAGGCTAAAACATAACGAATACAAACATATAAAATGCTTAACAATAGAAAATGAATGCTTGTAACCTGTAAATTATCCTAATGTTTCACAAATACTAGCAACTCCTTTTTAACAATTCAGTATGTAAGCATACGCACATATGTAAAAATTCATACATAACGTCTTTAAACACCCGACAATTGGTCAAAGACATATCTTCTAGATCCTTGTTTTTCATTCTCTCTATTTTTGTGGTCGTCGCTGTCATGTAAACAACATAGAGGAATAGTGTTTTGCAGTAATTGCATATTACATTTATCAAATTTAAGAATTTAAAGATGCTGTAAATCTTAAATTTTACTGGAATATACTTTAAAATTATTTTTACGGAAAAATATTTGCATGGTGGATTCTGAGTATACATTCAAACATAAAGAAAAAACAATCGCTATTGGAGGCAACAGTGCAAAAATATCGCTCATATCGCATAATAATCGCTGAAAAACAGCATATAAATTACTGGTAACTTTAAAACCAGCATGTTAACATACGTACAACATAAATATCTATATACTTATAAAAGCGAAATTTTCTATGTGTGTGTGTGTGTGTGTGTGTGTGTAATCACGAATAGGTTCTATGAAATGAAAATGCGTGTGTGTGCGTGTGTGTGTGTATATTTCCCTACCAATATCGCTGTCAATTTTCAGCCTACAAACTCGAGAATTTACGTAAAGGGCATTGGGATTTGGGGAAAATCTTGTAATTTGTCTGTTAAGAGGTCAAAGTACAACGATTTGACATTTGAAAAAGCTAACAAACTCAAGCCAGGATCGAAACCTGACCGCCAAAATGACAGTCAAGACTTCTCGCCATCGCGCTATACGTCTGCTGCTGTATGGGTAACGAATTGACGATGTTTCTAAATTTCTCCGCTCGACTTTTTTACACAAAGAGCTTCGCTTAGTACGCTTAGTACGCTAATGAAAAATTGTATATCATTTTCCAGTATATTCAACCGAAGATAGAGAGCATTATAGTCAGCTACAATCGTCAAGCTGCCTTTTAGATTCTCTACTCATATAGACAGTCGATCTTTATAGTTCCTTTAAATGGGGCCTAACAATACCTTTTTCTGGATATCAGCTGCCACTGATTCCGAAACACTTACTTCACTGTACATACCCGCACAGACATAAATATCGTGTTTTTATCAGTATCGATAAATTAATTTCCGTATCGCACTTATCCGTTAAGCTCTCAGATAATAGAATTTTGCGACAATCTCGTTGAGATATCCGCGTAGTAATTTCCTCTCTCTCCTAACCTGAACACACGCGCACAAAGTTGAAAAAGGCTTGCACATCTTAATGGCAAGCGCGCCGTATTTAAACCATCGTGTGGGAGGCAGTATTTGCATGTGTATCAATTTCTATCATTTTCTACCGATTTCATTTATTTTTTTTCTTTCTGGCAAGTATTATTATTCATTATTATTTACCATTATTCATTATTATTTACCATTATTCATACGTAATTTTCTACGATATGTCATCGTTTTCTGTTTTCTGCATTTATTTATTAATGCTTTCTCATTAATAAAGGCGGAATGAGAAACATGCATAAAAAGAAAGAATTTTTACGCATAAAAATAGTGTCTACTTTTTCTATAACACACAAATACATATACAGCTACACACGTAAACACAGACACACTCACATGCACACGTATATATGAAAAAACAATATATATATATATATATATATATATATATATTTACATTTATATGTATACATCTATATATACATATAATAAATTTATATATATATATATATATATATATATATATATATATATACAGGTATATATCAAATTAAAAATATAGTTTGATCGAGTATTTTATTTCACCTTTAGGCAGTCCTAGAATTTCCTATTTTATATTTGTATTCATTTATTTATTTATTTTGTTTATAAAAGAGAATTCCAACGTATTTTTTTCTAAATATTAAAGCACGGTGTAGAAAGAAAACCCCAGTAAACTCTTTTGGTTTTAATTTCATATCAGAATAAATGTTTTAGCTTTGTTGTTGTTTTTGGGTAGTTTTGAGTGTTATCAAAATTGTTTAATAAGCGAATGAAAAAAAATTGTTTTTGTTTCGATGGCCAAGATTCAAAATGATACCAATCCGGTTAAAATCCGTCGCTCCGTCGAAATTTTTTTCAAGACATACATACATACATACATACATACATGATGATGATTGCAACGTCTTGCCAGGCGAGTTCCACTCCCTCGGAATCTTAAAGTCGATGAACCCAAATGCCAGGGGAGTATCTATACAAAGATGATGTTACAGATTCTTAGGTTTGTACAACAGCTAAATCTCTCTCTCTCTCTCTCTCTCTCTCTCTCTCTCTCTCTCTCTCTCGGTTTAAAATGTTGAGATCCAGCAACAAGCAAGAGCAAGATAGCCAGCAACAAATTAAACTGCAGACCAGGTTAATGCGGGTACTGGTCTCCCGCTTTATGTTTTTTTAAATCAGAGATTTGCTTCTGCTAGAAAGCTTGCCTTCACCACGGCTTACGGGAGACCTCTGCACCCCAACACATATATGCATACACACAAATACACAGGGTGCTAGTTGGCCGTTGACCCCGAAAAAGGGTGCATTCGCACTTTGAAAGTCTTAGTTTTTATCCTTCAGGGAGACTAGCAGCCCTCCTCACCAAACAAGTCTGGTGGGGGAACCAGTTTAGTCGCCGGTGACCAGACTACGAGGCAGGTAGTACTGGGTTACATGGTACCAGTAGCATATGATACCTGACATACATACATACATACATACATACATACACACATTAAAACAGACAGGTGAGATTATATTATAGATTATCATTTTGTAATCAGTAATTGGTCTTATTTGTAGACTAAAATACGGCTAATTGGAGGAAAAGCAGTTTAGAAAATTGCTTGGAGTGTAAACGACTGGTAATAAATGTCTTTCATTTTAACTGAAAAACAGGTCCCTGTAGAATTTTTTTAACAGGAAGCAGATACACGCATGCCAGTGCATACGAGATGAGAAAGGAAGTCACTGTTAGGAAAAAGCCTAGACTAAGGATATAGCACATCAGAGAAGACAATCACGTAAGGATGTGGGTGATGTCACAGCTGTAACGAGAAGTCATACGTTTCAAGAAAACAAGGAAATAGATTTTGTAACAAAAATGGAGTATTAATTGTCTTATTTTTCTTTTGTGACGTTCTCTGTTGCAAAGTATTTGGTTACATGTGTAAAGGTGTGTAACGTTATAGTTTTCTATGTTTTTTAGCGAGTCTTTCATGCAAAATATCAGGTGAGGATTAAAATGTAACGCTAATGTTAAACATAGTAATTTTACTCATTTCTTCTTCGCTACAAGTTCAAATGACACGCTATCCTAATAACTAACCTTTAGTATAAGTACAGAAGTTTCCAAAACTGATTGACCTTTGGGACAAGATCAAAGTGTAGTATATGTTATCAAATGCTGCACTTCAATTCTTGTTCTCTGTCAGTGGAGGATAAATCCTTCACGACTGAGTCAAATTTTATTTTTGTTCCTTTTCTCCACGTTAAAAAACGATCCTGGTGTCTAACTATGTCCCGTGGGGAGGCATTGTTAATAGGAACTATAACGTACAATAAATAAATTTAATTTAATTTAATATACACTAAACTGCCATAAAATAATAAAAATTGCAATTTAAACAGAACTTGGGACGATTCCAATATTTTACTCGGGTCTGATACAATTACCGAATCCCGATTCCGACTTTTTTCTGGAGCTCCAAATAATTAACTATTAATTTGTTATTTTCTTGATTATCGTACAAACACGTACATAGAATTACAGGTGCATATATTTTCGCAAACGTAAAAATACACTTGTCGGAGATGATCGAAATAATTTAGTTTTATTGGGACTTCCAAATCAATAAATAGTTATTGCACTTTTAGGAAGAACACTGGAAGATTTAGTTTTCTAAAAAATCAAATAAAAATAAGACAATCCAAAAAATCGTTTTGGCATCGGAAAATAAACAAACATTTTACACTTTCGATACCGATTCTGATACTCCTAAACAGTTCTGATTTATCAGTCTTCTGATTTCTATTTCAAGTCATTGTCCCAACTTATATATATATATATATATATATATATATATATATATATATATATATATATATCTTTATTCGATTGGCAAAATTTTAGAATAATTATAAAAAGTGAACCATCGCGTAAATTCAATCAACTAAAATAAGATGGAAAACGGGGTGAGGTAAAGGAAAAGGGAAAAAAAAGGGGAAATTACATGTAACACATGTACAATTCAATAAAATAAATAAGTCGATTAAAAACAAGATCGTTAAAATACACCCGAAGCGCTTTTCGTTCAGACTAACATTTTCAAGGGTCATAAGTCTGAAAATTATATTTTTTTTAGAATATTTGGTAGTGGTATGGAGTAACAGCGGAGAGGAGGTAAAAAAAAAAAAAAAAAAAAAAAAAAAAAAAAACCCTGACTACCCAAATAATTCTAATTGAAGCCGGAGGTTTCTCTGCTTGCACAAAGTAGGGGGGCTGGCAATGATGGCAAGTGCTTCGAGGACAGACAGGTGGAACTTTGTACGTCCTAGGTACAAAACAGAAAAATACTCCGGAGAGAAAACAAGACCGTACTCCTTTTTATCGGCCAAGTGTTGGCCGATGGACGATTCTATCAGTTGAGATTTTCTGGTGGTAGGTTGATGATTTCGGATGAAACGGGGAACATGTTGGGCGATTCTGACCTGAAGACGCTGGGTCGTCTTGCCTATATAGACGGCACCACACCGACATTGAAATTTATAAATAATATTACTTGTTTGAGAGAAAGGCAAGACATCCTTACGAAATGAGGGAAAGACGGTTTTTGTGGAAAAAGCAATACGGAGCGATAGAGTACCAAAATTAGAAGACACTAGAGAGGAAATCTTATCGCCAATACGTTGGCCTTCAGGTCTAATCCAGGGTAACTTAAGGTATATCTGAAATCTAGATGGACCGTATTTTGGTAGCTCTATCTATGTACTTATTTATTTTATCGAATTGTACATGTGTTACATGTAACTTGCCCCATTTTTTCCCCTTTTCCTCACCCCGTTTTCCATCTTATTTTAGTTGATTGAATTTACGCGATGGTTTACTTCTTTATAATATATATATATATATATATATATATACGAGCAAACAGTTAATAAACCATGTAAAAAACACTTTGAAATGAGTTAAAAACATATTTAATCTGAAGAGGAAACACTAGATAAGTGGATAGTCCTTAATCCGCGGAGTTTCTAAGAAATGCTTTCCTTCTCATCAGAGGGTAGGAATTAGCAAAATGCGGGATCGGATTTTGCATGCAAAAGTATTTGATGAAACAACAAGTAAGTCAAAGATCTTACTTGATAACAAAAAAAGTGAAGCAGAGGAAATATTGTTAAGAAAAAGGTGATTACACATGAATGGATAGTTTGGTGGAAGATAAATAATCCAGTGACGGTAAAATCCAAATATATAACATCAAATGGAAATTCAATTAACTTTCTTGAAATTTCGGCTGTGCAGGGTACGTCGGAAAAATGCAAATGTTTTGTTTTTATATATGTTTGGTATTATTTTGAAAGCCATTCTTAACATGTTAGAGGAGGCTGTTTTGTAAGTAATCTGTACTTTCACCTTAAAATATAATAATCACATGATTACATGTCCAATAATAACGAGATGGAATTTACCTTTAAACAATTTGTGAAGTATTTATAACATAGACAAATTGTACATGTCAAAATGTAGAAAAACGTATATTTACATCTCCTTTTGGTTAGAGATGTTCGTCGGTTTAGAAAAAAACATTAAAAAAAAAGAAAGAAAAGCGAACGTTCCGTCATAAAGCAAAATATATTTACAGTAAAAAAGTAACTACCTAGCCAGAAAACTTCTATTATCCAGAACTGAGTCTACACTGGTTGGTATGCAGTTTACCAGAACGTCACAAGTAGCCAATTTAATGCTCTTCCACACATCCATGACGACATCGTGCAGCTGGCGAATATTTGATATTATGCGAACATTCACCTTCCACTTAAGGATTCCCCAAGATGTTCTATTGAATTCAAGTCTTGAAGCATGCTTAGTGAGTCCATCATCTTTATCATAGAGGATCCTTGAGTATTTGACAGAGTATGGATACCCACGTACGTGTGCCTGCGCGTGAATGTTTTGTGGCAGGTTGGGTGCAATCACCAAGTATTCGTCTCCTGTTAAATATCAATGACAAGTCGAGTTTCTGTACAAGACTACTAGAAACAAATGCTGAGATAAGCGGAGAGCACAGACAACGCCTAGAATTTCCAAATGGTCACCCATCTGATACTAAGCAGGCTCAAAGTTGCTTAACTTCGGTGATCTACCGAGAACCGGTGTGTCAACGCGATTATGTCGTATGCATCTTTATCCTAAGCCCAATCCAGAAAGACGTGGACGTCTTGGGGGGTGTTTGGAGTTTGTCATGATAGAAGATTATGCCGAACAAGATCATGCTCTGCTGCAGTATTTTATAGTACACTTTGGAGTTCATATTTCCTTCAATGAAATGTAACTTTCTACAACCTGCAGTACTCACACAGCCCCAGACCATAACATTACTAATAGTATGCTTGATTGGAGGCATGAAAAACATTTATGTACTCCTTATCTTGCCGCCGAAATATTTGCTTGAAGCCATCAAAACCAAACAAATAAAACTTCATCTCATCAGGCGATGGGGCATGCTTCTAGTAATCTATCTGTGTTTTTTTTCATGGCAGGTCTTCTGCAAACTATTTACGGACTTTCTGTGTATCGTCTTCGGAATATGCTTACTTCTACGCTGAGAGCCATTTACCACAATTTGATGAAGAATGTGGCGCATGATCTAAGTAGTAAAGGCTGAACCAACCCACATCTTCAATCATTGCAGCAATGCTGCTAGCACTACTACGCCGATCTTCAAAGAAACCTTTGGATGTGACTCTCAGCTCGTGCGCTTAATTTTTTTGTACGACCTACACGAGACCTGTTCTGAATAAAGTCTACTCTTTTGAAACGCTGAATGATCTTAGCTACTGTGCTGCAGCTCAGTTTCGGGGTGTTGGCAAATTTCTTGTAACCTTGCTGAAAAAAAGAGGGAGATGATTTGCAAGTCAACTGAAACTTTCTTTATCAAAAGCAGGGCAGTTGCCTGAAGAACCGGGAGAATAATAACAAATATTTGATTTACTAGCAAACTGAATTCTATATGTATATATGAAAACGCGATCTAACGCCAATTCTCTGCAGGTGTTCTCTCGAAAATTTAATGAAAAAAGATCTGTGTATCGAAATTTCTGTATTAATATGTTATCAACTTACCCCATAGCTCTACCAACGTATTGAGCACTTTTAATCGAAATACTGAAAGTTAATACATAACACAATATAACCTGATAGAAAATTGTGGGTTTACAGAAAAATATGATTTAAATATTTTTTTTAAATAATATCTATGTACAACCCGAATTAATTGATCATTATAAATTACAAAATAACAAAAACGAGGCGCAAGTGGAACGAAGCAGTAAAAGAATAAGATGGAAATTATATTAAATCTATAAAAATGGTCTCTTTGTTTGCAAATTCGATTTGTACATAGCTATTATCATATAATATCAATTCAGGCAGTAGTGATCTATACATCTATAAAAGTGAAAGTGTCCGTGTGTCTATGTGTGTACATTTCCCTACGCAATAACTCTGTCAATTATAAGTCTACAGACTCGAAATTTGATATACAGGGTACTGAGATTTGGGAACATAGATCTGGTTGGATTTCGGCTAGAAATTTAGCGATTAAGGGGTCAAAGTTCAACGATTTAACCTTTGAGAACACTACCAAACTCCGCCGACAATTTTGGGTCTAAAGACTTTAAATTTTAGATATAGGTAACTTGGACATGGGCCTCACTTAATAACGTAATTTGAATCCAAAACAATAAATTTTAAGGGGTCATAATAGGGGTCAATTTTTTAACAAAAATGACCACTTTATTTTTTCTCAACGTACATCCCCAAATACCCAGGCAACGCCGGGCACTCATGCTAGTATATATATAGTCTTTGAATTTTCCACAAAATTTTGCACTATATATATATATATATATATATATATATATATATATATATATATTGACATATAATTTATTCGCATATATTTCCTTTGGAATTCCATTCCAGGTCACTGCTTCCCCAACTGTACTGACATGCATAAGTTCAAGTGCAACGTGAACCAACATCTCGCTGCCCAAATCCCTACATAGTACCCCAGTAGATGTTTCCCCTGATAGTAGCCCCCTACACCAAAGTGTGAATGTGCCTTGTTTAGGGTGAAAATGTAATAAAAAAAAATACCAATCCTAATTTCAGAAGCTCAGTGTAATTACATACCATATAATGAATGAATGACAAAGGTTTTTATTTTAAATTCATGATGTTAACCATCTTACAATTTATTTTGATCATCATATCGATCAATTAATATATATTTGCCTTAAACCCATTAGACAAAATTGCAAACATCAATCCACTAAAAGAAATAAACTGCGTTTGGCCATGATAAAAAAACAGAAAATTAGAAGAGAAGCTGCAATTGCAGTTTTGTTAGTTTTATTACCCCATTTTAAACTCATAAAGATTTCTAATTGAAGGATTTTGTACTACGCAACAGATACTGCCAAACATTGTAAAGTGAATTAAAAGGAATACATTGTAAGATGGTCGACATCATGAAATTTGGAATATACACTTTTGTCATTTATTCATTATGTATATTATATATCCATATATATATATATATATATATATATATATATCCATATATATATCCATATATATATATATCCATATATATATATATATATATATATATATCCATATATATATATATATATATATATCCATATATATATATATATATATAT
>NC_136516.1:4590000-4615000 GCF_053919585.1 Euprymna scolopes
CACCTTGTGTCCTTGTCACTGCATTCAAGCAATGCGGTGCATGACGCATGTGGATGAGGATTGTGCAACTTCCTGCCTTACAATTAACTTTTCCGCGTAGGCGCTTTTACCTTATTAATATGAATATTTGTCTGAAAACCGGAAACAAATAATTATAAGGTATTTGGTGCGGAGGTTTTACTGCCCTAGTAAATGATCTAACGGTATCTTTGTAATTGGGTTCGAACCAAAAACAATACCCATTTCCTGCACTTATAATTGCGAAAGCATAAAACACTGTCTGTAGAAATAAACGAAATATCAATATTTATAAATGTAGGGAGCTTTACTGTTGTAAATATAACGCCGTGCGAGGGAAATAAAACAAAGTACAATCAACTGGCGATTGCAACGTTCTCAGATTCCGGTTGTTAAAAAGGTCTATGACTGCTTTTCTGCAAAGTCTCAATTGGGAATTTATAGGTGTTTAATTCCCTTTAATGATATTTATTGATGCACAAGGTTAACGTAATAGCAAATGGAATAAAAAGTGTCGTTATGATTGGCTCCGAATCCCTCGACCCGCCGTTAAATATAATTTCCTTCACGGATAACTGCGAAGTATGTGTTAAGATGAATTGTAATATTTATGATAAAATTATAAAAACAATTTCGAATACTTAAGTTAAGATTAATGTGGAAAATACAAAAAACGGAAATCAATTACCGATATACAACAGTCACGATTTCCGATCCCTAGAATACTGTGGGATTGCTTTAGTGTTATTCCCGCAATTAGGATGTATACGTGTTTAGATTCCCTTTATTCATTGTGATTTGATTCTGACTCAGTGATAATGGACTCAAAGATAAATGTGTAACTGGGTTCGCATCCTTCGACGATCAGTAATTAACAATTAAAGATATGATTACCACGAAAGTACTATATATATATATATATATATATATATATATATAACTACTTCATTTACTCACATAAATTTAATATACGAAAGTATAGATTTATGCGTAAACTTTAAGTACTTACTTCAAAAGTGGTCAATACGTAGGTAGAGCTAGTTAGTGAATAATAAAATATACATGGCGATTTAGCTACACTGAATGTTCCGCGTTTCATCCACTCTAGGACTCTTCCAGCTTATGCGCATAAGCCTGAAGTGTCCTAGAGTGGATGAAACGCGGGATATTCAGTCTAGCTTAATCGCCATATATATATTATAACTTTATATATATATATATATATATATATATATATATATATATATATATATATATATATATATGTATGTATATATATATATGAAAATAGTTATCAGTGTGTATATATATATATTAAAATCGTTAATAATATATATATATATATGTATGTATGTATATATATATATGAAAATAGTTATCAGTGTGTATATATATATATTAAAATCGTTAATAATATATATATATATATATATATATATATATATATATATATGAAAATAGTTATTAGTATATAACCACTTTATTTTTTCTCAACATACATCCCCAAATACACGGGCAACGCCGGGCGCCCATGCTTGTATATATATATATATATATATATATATATATATATATATATATATATAGTCTTTAAATTTTCCACAAGATTTTGCACTATATATATATATATATATATATATATATATATATATATATGTATATATATATATATATATTGACATATAATTTATTCGCATATATTTCCTTTTTATATATACCAATCCTTATTTAAGAAGCTCAGTGTATTTACATACCATATAATGAATGAATGACAAAGGTTTATATTTTAAATTCATGATGTTAACCATCTTACAATTTATTTTACTCATCATATCGATCAATGAATATATATTTGCCTTAAAGCCATCAGACAAAATTGCAAACATCAACTCACTAAAAGAAATAAACTGCGTTTGGCCATGATAAAAAAACAGAAAATTAGAAGTACTTTACGTTCTGGTGTGTAAAGTTACAAAAAGTACTTTACGTTCTGGTTGTAAAGTTACAAAATGTACTGGATAATAGATTAGACAAAATACGTTCGTAGGCGTTATCTGTTGTTGCAAACCTACGGTCATTTGTTTTAGAGGGGAATATCTGCAATGAAATTATTATTAATATATATATAATAGTATCTATATATCTATATCTATAAAATCTTAGAATTCGATATTATTCCTCCTAACAACATCAATATTTTCATTGGTTTATTTCGTTCCTGATGAATCCCATGCTAGACGTTGCACCCCCATTATGTTACCCAGCATCTGCTCTACTCTTCTGATGAAAAGCATTAGGCTTCGAAATACCTTGGTATAAAGAGTCCTCTCTGTATCCCAACTAAATGTATGTATGTTACATGATAGGGGCTGTCCCCCTTTCATGTAAGTATAAAAATGGAGAATTTAGTTTAAAATGAAAATGAAATAGCAATAGACAAATTCGAACCACGTAATTTAGTTTAGAAATAGATTACGTGTGAGAATTTAAAAATGTAAAACAAACATTTGTTTTGAATATAGATAAATATTTCAAGGAAAGAATGTGAACTCTCAAGTTTGTTATGAAATTTTAAATTGAAAGAATGCAGCTAATAAGATAATGTTTTAACATATTGAATATAGGTTAAAATTCCTTTTGTAGAAATAGGAAAAGTTTTGGACACGTATGTGCAGAACACGTGAAAGAAGGCACCTGTTTTAACATGTGTATGACGTCACAGAAAATAGAAAGTTCTAGGAATAGATAAAAAACTTTAGAGTTAGTCAGTCAGTGAGGAAACTTGGAGAGAGTCAGTCGTCTAGGAAGCGAGACGTCACTTCAAGAAAAAATGTGAGACTTTGAATTCTTGGTGATGGAAACACGGCCGTGTGACGAAATAAACCATCATGTGTTTTGTAAAGCTCGTCTTGTCTTATGATTCTTACGAAAAGGTAAAGTGAAATTGTATTATATATTTGTGTTATAAAATGTCTTTACATACACGTCTCGACATCTCATGTCTACACAATGTCTACACAATGTATGAACAGTGAACACTATCCCTTCACTCTAAGAGCTTTTTTCTTCCAATCTACACATCTAAAGAATGAAGAGTTTTAATATAAATATGAATCGTCATAAAACGAACAAAGTCTCTTACAAACATCTCTCTCTCTCTCTCTCTCTGAGTACATCAACATTCCTCTTAAACAGTCTCACTAAGATACAACAAGCTATATAATAGAACTCTTACAACATCATATGTAATAACACTCTCTCTAAGACTCTCACTTTTAATGAAACCTCTATATGTAACATGTATACATTTATTTAATAAATGAGCCATTCTATATTCACCAATATATAATTTTGTTCATTTTCCAATCTTGTTTCCTATATGAGCTCAAATGAAATTTGTTGAACTTTATCTTATCCCGATAAGTCTCTTCTTATACAATTGAATTTACTATATTCTCCTAAGTCTCTAAGCTATATATATATATATATATATATATATATATATATATATATATATATATATATATATATATACATACTTTTTTCCAATGATTCAAGATGGGGTCGAGACATCCTAGCGTATAACAGACATTAACCTCCTATCTCATATACCATCACCGAGATTTACTTATAAGATTTTTTCCGTCCCGTTAAGTGCGATTTGTAAGCCGGGTATATTTGCCAGGAAGGTTTTGTAATTCTTTTTCATGAATCCGTTTTTCCCTATGATTACTGGAATCATCGAAAGATTCCAGATTTAGTGTAATTCATTGCACCGGATGATTGCCTCAATACGTTTACACGTAAACATCATGGACCACGGTGTTTGGGACAAATGAAACAGAGCGCAACGGCTATATGCAAATAAGGATTTATAAGCAAAATGACGTCACAGCAAGGAACAGGTCTGATAAAAGGGGAGATCACATCTGAGAATACAATCACGTTAGAGACGTGGGTCACATTCGAAACACGTTAGACATGTAGTTTACGTCACAGACGTAAAGAGAAGTAACGCGTGACGACAGAATGAATAAATAAATAACACTGTTACCACAGGAAAAGCGAGTTGCAATTCTTTATTATTCTTTGTCTACTTTGCGACTGAGGCTACAGCGTGTTGGGTAACGGTACATCGTTTATTATCAACATGACGTGGCATAGACTTTATTTATGGTTTTATAACATGTTTAATAAGAGTTTGAATGATTCTCCACATAGTTCTGATTAAAACGCCGTGTAATTTCTATTTCACATGATCTTGGACACTTGTGTTATTGTCCTTTTTAGCTGTGTTTAAGCCAGCACCATTGGCGACACTAACTTCATCTACGTTTGCTTCTCTCCTCTTTGTTGTCCTATATCGCTAGATAAGGTGTAATTGCTCGGTTTTCTCAACTGCGTAGCCGCAGGAATTGTGTGTGTGTGTTTGTGTGTGTGTGTGTTTGTGTGTGTGTGCGTGTGCGTGTGTGTTTGTGTTTTCAAATGTGTGTGTCGTGTATGCCGCTCTATATGAGTTTTAATTAACACTATAAAACGTAGCAGATGAATCGTTCATTCCCCATCTTAATTATGGACAAGAAATTCATTCCGTTTGTCAATTCGTTCCAAACACGTTTTATTTTATTAAACGAATGTGTTAACTGGTCTCACCTACTCAGACTTTATCACACTTACTGCAAGCCATTTCATAAACGAAGTGTTGTCAGTTGTTTTTCTAAAAGTGTGTTATTAATCGTTAAGTGTATCGCATTGTGCGCCAAGGTTATTCAATTTGTCTTGTTGTTTTATTAGAATCAATTTGGTGATTTGGTAACTATCTGCCTAGAACCCGAAACTATACTTTTAAATGTTTTATGGATTTGGGTACTATACTGTATAATCACGCTAACATCACAAATTTAAGCATCGTCAAGCGTTGTCAGTAAAAAAAATGAGTGTTGTGCCAGCTTATCTCGGCATTGTTTCTAGTTGTCCTGGACTTCTTTTTGCCATTGGAATCAGACAGTTTTAATTTACGATAGTTATAGTTGTGATTACGCAACATTAGCTTCAGATTTACACTATCACAATATCATATTTTAATGTTGAAATTCGATTACTATAGGCTTATAATCAAGTTACACGCCGCTTTTTTTATTCCATTTTCACCCCAAACAAGGCACCGTGCCTCTTTGAAGTAGGAAGCTACTATCGGGGATATAAGTGGCAGGGGTATTATAAAGGTAGATGAGTAGCAATATGTATGTTCACATTACACTTGAACTTCTGCATGTCAGTACAGTTGGGAAAGCAGAATCTCGGACGGGAGTTCCAAAGTCTAGCAGTTCTGGGGAGGAAACTATCGGAGCTTTCTTACACCTATTAAGAAGGGGTGGGATTAAGCTGCTTATCGCGTTTGTCGCAGGTATTCACGCCGAAGGGGTACAAGTGCTGGTAGTTCGTCAGGGCACTCACCATTAAAGTACTTGTAGAACAAGCAGACGGATGCAACATTTTGTCGAGGAGACAGAGGCCTGAGCTTAGATGACAATTCAGGACCTATCATGTTAGTTACTCCTTTTTGAACCCTGTCAAGGAGTGAGAGACCAGGAGCAGATGTACCAGCCCACATATAACAACACTACTATATACATGGACAAAACTCTTACCACACGTCCATCTCGCTGATTGTTCGGATAGATTGCGATTTACGTAGATGTTATTTGTTTTTGTTTTTGCGATACGTTTTAAATGAATTCAATTATTTACGAAAGTGTATTTTTACCTAAATGTGAGTTGGAAAAAGTTTCCCTTTAACCAATTTGATACCCCCATATGGGTAGCGGCATATATATTGTTTATAAAATATAATTATCCACTGACACGTGTTTTGTCGTCTATTCAGCCTCTCTGGTGAGTCGTAACGTGTCAGTGGACAATTATATTTGAAAAATAATACATAGGCTGATCTCCATGTGTGATTACCAAATTGATTAAAGGGAAAAATTATTCCCAACTCGCATTTAGGTAAAAATGCACTTTCGTAAATAATTGAATTCATTCAAATGTATCTAAAAAAAACAAACTTAAAAACAAATAGCATACCGCTCTATCTCTCTCTTTCTCTCTCTGTCTCTCTCTCTCTCTCTCTCTATATATATATATATATATATTATTATTTTGTATAATAATAAAAATAAATTAATACGCCCCATAAAAATAGGGCGATTAATATATATATATATATATATATATATATATATATATATATATATATATATATATATACTGTTTTAACAAAATACAAGACTTCAAAGAATGGGTCGATAGCACTAAATAGTGTGTTTCATTTTTAGTTACAATTGTTTCATGAACATTCGGACAAAACCAAACAATATGCCGTTTGAAAATTTTCACAAGAACATCCTTTATTGAATAAAAAACTTTAACAATAAAACATTATCGAAATTATTTCCCTTAAAGCGAAACTATTTTACCTCTACTGCATCCTTACAAAGGATATATATATATATATATATATATATGAATAACAATAAGAGCTTATAGCTCCTACAAAACCCGCGTAATCTGTCCATTATTAAGTTGTAAAGTTACAAAATGTAATGGATAATAGACTAGAGAAAATACGTTCGTATGCGTTATCTGTTGTTGTAAACCTACGGTCATTTGTTTTAGAGGGGAATTTCTGCAATCAGATTATTATTAAACTAGCGGGGGTACCCGGCGTTACCCGAGTGTTTGTTTCCGGGACGGCGGGGGGAGTTTTAAAAATGCTATGGTAGGTAAGTAGGAAGGATCAAACCCGGAGTCATGAGTAAAAGTAGGAAAATAAAGTGTGAAAAAAAAAACAAAAAAAAACATCTGCAACGTTAACAGTTCGGCCACCAAGAGAAGTCTATTCCAGTTGTTTAGGAAAAAAAAAAAAAACGACTACGGTAGGTCGGCGCGAACGTGAAAATATAATGTGAATTGTCCAGCACGCTAATCACTACGCCACAGAGCACTGCAGATTAGTTTAGTAATTTTAAATAACTTCACATGAAAGAACTACGAAGCCAAACCGGTGTTCTCTTCTCAACTGTTCCTTGTGAACGATCCCCAAACGGTGTTAAGTGGTGGCAGGGGGGGAATTTATAAGAGAGAAAATATTTTACCACTTCCATTGATCGTAACCGATTTTGGCCGTGACTTATTAGCAGAAAAAATATAGAAATCTAAGATTATCGAGGAATTTGAGAAATGATAAGCCTATAACACACCTCAGATATTGTTCTGCCGTTTGTGCATATTATATTTGCATGAAATATCTTGATTTTTAATCCTATTAATGTCAAAATTCGACGAGAAAAAATGAGTTCATTTTATTTATATAGAGATAATAAAAAGGATAAAGGATGTTTATTAATTTTTACATTCTTAATTAAAAGTCACCACTTATCAAGGCCCAGACGTCACTTGCGGATAAGGGTTAATGGGTGTAAAGTAATTGTGTAGTAGTAAGACACGTCGATTTGCAACTTTTTTTTTTCAGAAACTCAACATCGCACTAGTGATTTGATGTGATAAACACATATACCAAAAATTAGATTCCCATCTTGAACAGAAAATTGAGCATTTAATTTTATACATCCCATAGAAAAATGCTGAAAAATCCTTCATTTTCAGTGTATTTTTCGCAACACTGACTTTGAAATTTCACTATTTTTATAAAATATTCAATCAAAATTGATATATTTATATGAAATACATTGAACGAAGAATAAATACATGAATTATAATTTTAATTATGAATCACACCTAGCAAAATATTATTAATTATTATTATTAATATTATTATTATTAATTAAACAAAAACTGTAAAAAAAAAAGCTAATTAGCAACTAAGTCCTTTAAATTTCACAATTCAAAAAAAATACGTGGAGATTTATTACACGATATAACAACTTGATACAAGTTACAGTTATTAGAAGCAATAATATAAACTTATAATAGAACTAAATTATTCTGTATAATTTCCTTTTGAGGAATATGAAGGCCTAATTTTCTGACACGATGCCTTTGTAATAATGTGTCTATGTCTTGCTTCCTGCCCATATACAACTTTTTGAGAAAAATCAATCAAATTTGACCAGTGTGTGGCTGCAAAATCGATAGCTGTAATATTTTTCTTTTCCTTATTTTTTTTTTTTTTGAGTTGTTCACTATTTATGGAAAAACAACAGCAAAAAAAAACAACAAAAATTATTTGAAAAAACATTTTTTTTATATTTTTGCGATTTAATATGAATAAAAAAACTAACTATTGGTTGGGTAAATTAAGAAAACTAATAAAATTAAGTGGATAAATATTTATTTACCTAATGGGAAAAATAGTTTGAATGCCCTATTCTCTCACATCCAATTCATCTGAGTTTATCATCGATATTATATTTTCCAGAAGTAGTGCAAAAGCACTTCATTTTAACAGTTTAAAATAGTAATGTGGATTTCAGTTAACTGTTTTGTTCTCTGAATCATATAAAATATACTGTTGTTGGTTAAGAAAAATATTGTCGGTTTTGATCTCAAACCAACTAACTATATACTTGGATGATAAATTTGATCAGAATGTTTAATTTATCATAGTGTTTGAGGATAGACAACCCTAGTCCATAAACACATTAATCTTGTGGCTTATGTTAGCCATCTTCCTTGATTCAAGGGCTCAATTTTCTAAGTTAACTTCTCCACAATAATGCCGACAGCATACTCAAAAAATAGCCACTGGTCTTCACACTTAAATTATTTGTTTCTTCTGCTGTCAGATAATGAGGATCGGGAGGGATACTAATTTTTTAGAATTCTACTTGAAGCAAATCTAGATAATTATTGATACAAAGTTTCCCCAAAAACCAGTAAATGTTGTTAGGCTTTTTCTTGTTCCATCAATTAATTCAAAAATTGCTGTAAATGGCAGTTCTTCTAGTGGAGCCTGAAAATTGGAAAATTTGCATGTTTAATAATAGAGTAAGATTACATAATAAATACCAATATATTATTTTATTTTCCACAAAAAAGGAACACAATTACAGGTGAACCTATCGAATTCATTTTACCTCTTTGTTAGGAAGACAAGTGCAGATTAGGTGCCTTGTTTGACAATTTCTGTCTTGCAATTTACTGCAAAGTAATCACATCTCAAGGCAGAAATTTGCAGCTACAAGAAGATATATCAAACAGTCCGTTTAGCTGTTCCTTCATTCTTTTCACTTTGATTGTTGCAAGAGATTTCCTGTCAATCTGTTTGGCCCTCTTATAGCAAAATATATTGACCTTCTGTCCTATATAATGTTACCTTAACAAGGGTATTTGGTGATTAACTGCTTGCCAAATACTAATTATTTCCTTGGCAATTAATATAGAAATCTCACTATGTGTTAAGTGGGATAACTGTTTTCGAGGAAATAACTAAACTGAATGACTTGTCGTGAAGTCGGGGTGCCGTTTCATCCAAACGACAAGGTGGACAGCAAATTTTGTGAACCACGGGTTAAAACTGAACGTCGTGCTTTTACTGACATTCTAATCTGAAAAGTAAAATAAATAAATGGATTATAACTGAAGGAAAGTGTTTTAGGCTGCGTTCCAGTGTCATATGTAAAAAAAAATAAGTGCTTGTTATAAGAAATAATAAAAAAAAACTTTGTAGGGTTGAATTAGATGTATTGAAGAGAGAGGACCAAACCAAATCAGAGGCATAGTAGGGTTTAGTTTAGACATTTTTAGCAGATTTTAGCTCCTCCTTCGATAACATGAATTTATCCTTAAAGAGATTTATTCTTGCTGTAGCTGTACCATTTTAAACGAGTGTTTAGTGTTTGAAAAACCAGTGCTTGTGCATCTATGTTACTATGCTATTTGTAATTGTATTTTCAAGTTAAATTTAATTTTTATATTTTTTTATTAATTTTTTAGGTGAAAGTATAGAATAGTTACAATGCAACCTCCGCCCCATATTAAGAATGGCTTTCTAAATAACAAAATTATTTTAGCACAATAACATAGATGCACAAATAACTAAAACCTTTAAAGGAGTTTCCTTATTTACTCGTATTAATCTTTGTGGGTTATCTGATTTTAACACTATAATTTCAGAAGAAAAACACTGCTTAAAAAAATTACACCCTAAAAATAAAAGAAATTAAAATTTGATACTAATTTTCTGCAAAGTACTTTTTATTAAGTAGAAAACCTTGAAAATGTACGTGGTTATATTTCGTAAAGGATGTGTAGAATAAACTGGTATGGACTATTTTTTTTTAATATAAAATTGGAGTATTAAGATATTTTAATAAAAATTCCAAATAGAATTTGATGGGAAATATAAGGTTGGTGCAAAAAAAAAATGTTTTTGACGTTCATTTGAACGTCAAAAAATGCCATTTTTTTTGCACCAACCTAATAAAAAAAACAAATAAAAAAGATAAAGCAAATATGTTTAAATTCACTGCAGACACTTGAAATATAATAATATATATTTTAAACAAGTCTTTTTCGTTTTTTCCTTTTGAAATAATTAAACCTAAACCGTAATGTTTTCAAATTAAATAATAAACAAACGTTAATATTCAATATCAATAGCGAGCGTGTTTTCGACGGTGAAATCTAAAATGTTTCACCTCAAAAAAAAGTTCCCGAAATGAAAAAGCGAACTTTCGTCGCTATTATTCAAAAAACATAATTCTGCCTTTACAGTTAATATTTATTTTATTAATTCATTATCCTCACTCATTTTATTTAAAAATGTAGTTTAAAACATATTGCAAATAATGATTCCATTTTCTTAACAGTTCACCGGGGTTCCAACATCGACCTGCCCTAGTGTAGAAATCCCTTATTGTATAAATTGGGTAGAATTTCATTATTTTGGGGGCCAGTTTTATAAGATGCTGTTTATATCAGATTTGAAGGCTGCTATGTTGTATCCAACCGAGAAGCATGCTAACAGGACAGTGTTCCAAAGACAGGCAGTTCTGGAAAATAAGCTTTTGTATGGAATCTGCGTTAAGATTTAGGCACGGATAGAGTGTGGAACAATCATATATAGAGGCTGTAGTTAATCGAGTGTTTTATTGTAAATGTTTGGCAACGGGGACCTAAGACCGGAGCACAGTGGAGACTTTACAAGAAAATTGAACTTGAAAGACGAGCATGTTTTAGTCAGATGGAATTCGAATACACGGCATAGAGATCTACAGGTGGACAGTCATAGAAATTATTCTTTTTTTCGTGGAATGTGTGGTTGTATTTCTAGACAAGTGCTAGATGTGAAGGTAACGTAGCCGTTTGCGCTCGTGTACGTTCAAACCTCTTTCGAACCTCCATGCTCTCAGCCACCGTCGAAAAGTAACAAACAAACAAAAATAAATCCGGGACGGCAGTTTTTTTTTTTTTTCAATTTTAAGAAAAGCATTAACTACTGTTACTCTCCCGTCATGACATCACTTTCAAGTCTTTCGCTGCCACATGTCTATCTAGCCTTTCTCTTTCTTTTTACCGCAGCCGGCCCATTCTCGTCGTCAGTTTCCATGCCCGTTTCTTTCGGGATCGACTTATTTATTCTCGTGTGTTCTTTTTATTTTTTTCAGACGTAAGCCCGAGCACACTTGTCAATTCGTATACGTTCTCTTTTTTGCTTACAGCTGCAAATATTCTCATAAGCCTGCCATCTCACAACTGCGGTCTGTTACATGAATATTTTTTATGGAGGGGGGGCTATAGATTAATTCTTAATCGAGCACTTTCCCTGTATATAACAACTGAGCTAACACAGATTCGAAAGTCTCTTCTGTTATACAAAGGCTGTAAGCAGAAGAAAAACGCCCCACCTACTAGATTTCGAAACCAATTTTGATGGCTGTCAAGTGAGATAAGCGTTCTCTTATCAGTTTCTTTTTTTGTTTGTTTTTGGCCAAGCGTATTCAGTCCTATGTATAGCGGGTTTTTTTTTTTCCACTTAAGTGGTTTATCAAGAATTAAATGTCACTATATGATAACGCTTAATGAGTGTTGGGTAAGCGTTAAGATGTGTGGTGGGAGACGGGTACAATTTTATTACATAAGAAAACTGCTCAACAAGAACTTACATTAGATTTTTAACCGACCATGTGACAGTCATACGGAGAGCAGCCCTGCAGTTTTGTGTTCCACAAATAGACAGTTTCAGGAAAGAAAAATTTGCTTAAGGTAGTTTCGCTTTGTTTTAGATAATGATCTCTATCATTATCTAAAAAAAAGCGAAAATACCTTAAGCAATTTTTTGGGGGGGAAAATTATTGACGATGGAGAAGGAGAGAGCTTTCAAAATAACGGTGCTACACGTACTTTTAAATTTTTGTATTGTTCGGTTAATAATCCCGGAAAACAGCGGATATCAATATTTATTTTTAATGTACCGTACTTTGGGGTAAATGCGCCAAATGTGGGTGTACTTGCGCAAACTAAACAAAATAAGAGCTCTTTATATGTGTGGTTTCAAAAAGAGCATATTTTGCTAGTTGGTGCAATTACCCAGAACGTGGCGCAATACTCCAAAGTATGGTACTAAGTACGGTGTTTTTTAAAATTATCATTTATATGGGTGATAAAGCAAAATACTAAACAACTGACAAAAATAAATTCGAGGTCGGAACGTAACCTTGACAGTAACCTTGACAGTAACCTTGACAGTAACCTTGACAGAGTACAAAATAGACTTCGTGGTTTAGTGGGGGATGCCCTTTTCTCTACCCTGCAACCCCTCTCCCACAGAAGAGACGTTGCGAGCCTATCCTTGTTTTATCGTTATTTTCATGGCAGGTGCTCGTCTGAACTCCAATCCCTGGTCCCCCCTCGCCAATCTTTCACGAAAAACACCCGTCTAGCTGAATCCACTGTGAAAAATTTCCCCCACTCTATATCTGTGCCTAAATCAAAACGCGGATTTCATGAGCAAAGCTTCTTTCTTAGAACTGCACGCCTGTGGAACTCTGTTCCGTCTGCCTGCTTCCCTCCGGACTACAACTTGGATGTCTTCAAGTCTAATGTTAACAAATTCCTAATGAACCGCCCCCCTAATTAAACACTTCATAAAATCTCCTCACTAACGTGATGTACTTACAAAAACCCTTATCCCTGAGTGGCTTCCGGGCCTTGATAAGTGGTGATCACTGTGTAAAAAAACAAAAAAAACAAAAAAAAACATGACCGTTACGTCGCAAATAAATAAAGAAAACAGTAAGAGAAATAAATAAATATCCGAGTCGAGTTCTTTTCTCTTTTTAACAAAATTACCGATACTTTCGGTCCGCGTCAAAAATGTCTCTCGCTGATGTATGTTTATTTCATCTGGTAGGGTTTTCCTTCCTCCGAGCGCACGAATGCCGCAGCTAGCAAATCCTTGCCTTCGTTTTACACGCCGTATTTTCTTCGGTGCTTACTTTTTCTCTTCAATCACGTTTTACCTTTTTCCCTTTTTTTTTCTTCTTCTCGCGCACATTTCTTAATTTGCATATGTAGTTTTTTGACTAGTGAAACTGCTAGTGTCTTCATATGCTGGCCATCCTCCGTTGCTGTTGATTTTTCCATCGCAGTCATACGTGCTATGTGACAGGTTTCTGTAATAAAACAATTGTTATCCTATTGTGTAGAAATAGGAAGGTAAAAAGAGAAAGAGAGATAGAAAGAAGTTTTATAATATACGTGTTACACACATTTTTAAAGGCTGATATATATTCTAGATTGTTTTTTGATATAGGAACACTTATTAATAGAAATCAAGAACGCTTCCTCTAAATAATAGGAAAGCCATTTGGCTTTCGTCAACCATATTCAGTCTTTCTTGATGTTTTCGGCGGCATCAACAGCGGTCGGTAAGTTCTAGTTTCTGCGGGCGTCGTCTTCATCTTCCGATGCTTTTGTGACCGACATCGCTAAAACAAGTGCTACATGCAGGAGAATATGCCGCATTTTACGCAGAACAGCGACATCCTTGCAGATGAGTTCGCTATCGCAGTATAAACCGGAAAACTCATCCAAAAGCACATTGTTTAAATGCTCACACGAAAGAAATTAAAAAAAAAAAACGAACTTCGTTTCGTGAGATATCAATTACTTAATGGTAAACTAAGATGGCGACCGTGTTTATAATCACAAAGTTTTGTTTGTTTTTGTTTCATACTGATCCGAGTAGTTTTTAACCCCAACTCAAGTAAAAAAAGTATCTGTATATATATATATATATATATATATATATATATATATATATATATATATGTGGGGGATAAATGGTGGGACGGTGAATCGGAATCAGAAGGTCGAAACAATACATATATATATATATATATATATATATATATATACATATATATATACATATATATATATGTATATATATACATATATATACATATATATATATACATATATATATATACATATATATACATATATATACATATATATATGCATACATATATATACATATATATATATATACATATATATATATATATATATATATATATGTAATGGTTATTTAATTGATGATTTGTAACCTAATTCCTTTATCCTTTAGGGAATACTGAATATTTCATTGTCGCTTAAAAATCAACAACGACAACAATATATATATATATATATATATATATATATATATATATATATATATATATATATATATATAAATATATATATATATATATATATATATATATATATATATATCGAGGGGACGCCACGCTTTGCCCAACAATAAAATACGCTTTAATATTGTATTTTAATTTGTCTGGATTTAGTATATATAATTATAATGTCGTGATTTCAAATGTGAAAAAAATGGGGTACCATCAGCTAGAATCGAAACTGAAAACAATACGCTAGCATTCAAAGCTGGTGGCGTTACCTGTACCAACGAAAAACGCATATGAGATGAATAAAAGGAGCTACGATAATTGCACAATATATGTAACATCATTTTTTTCAATTTTAACGTGTTTTTGTCATAGATAGATAGATAGATAGATAGATAGAGAGAGAGAGAGAGAGAGAGAGAGAGAGAGAAAGAGAAAGTAAGAGAGAAAGAGTGGGGGAGAGAGAGAAAGCAACAAACAATCCTAGTTTTATTTCCTGAAGCCTTTTAACAGTCAAAATAATATAACTTACTTATTTTTTTACTTTTTTTTTCGTTTTACGCTTAGTAGATTCACATAGTTTAATAATGCCGGTTTTTAACCTCGTCTGATAAAAAAAGTATTAAGCTACGAAATATTATGATCTGAAGAGATTCTTTTCTATATTTCTCTTATTATCATGCTTGTCATTTTCATAAAGTTCTATGTAATGATTTTCATTATCTTGTAAATTTAATTTGATTTGCTTCCGAAATAATAATTATTTCTTTCTTGCTCTCTCTCTGTCTCTTTCTCTCTCTCTTTCTCACTTTCTCTCTTTCTCTGTGTTTGTCTATTTCCCTCTCTCTCTCTCTCTCTCTCTCTCTCTCTCTATATATATATATATATATATATATATATATATATGTATGTATGTATGTGTGTGTGTTGTGTGTTCACCAAAAGCCACCGAAGGCAACCGAGAGCAGATATGTTTCTCCAGCAAAGACTCTCTTATTTAACACCATTATGTAAATATACCTTTTCCTAATACACTTCTTATTTGATCTACGTTTGTTTGTTCAGTCGTCATTTGTATTGCTTTCTGCGTTACTTGTTTCAGCCTGCAAACTTAACAATATGTTTCATATGTTTATATTGACTTACATATGTTGTATATGTTTATATTAACTTTCATATGTTTTATATGTTTATATTGACTTTTATATGTTTTATATGTTTATATTGACTTTCATATGTTTTATATGTTTATATTAACTTTTATATGTTTTATATTTTTATATTGACTTTTATATGTTTTATATGTTTATATTGACTTTTATATGTTTTATAAGTTTTATATAAACTTTTATATGTTTTATATGTTTATATTGACTTTTATATGTTTTATATGTTTATATTGACTTTTATATGTTTTATATGTTTATATTGACTTTTATATGTTTTATATGTTTATATTGACTTTTATGTGTTTTATAAGTTTTATATAAACTTTTATATGTTTTATATGTTTATATTGACTTTTATATGTTTTATATGTTTATATTGACTTTTAGATGTTGTATATGTTTATATATACTTACATATGTTGTATATGTTTATATTGACTTTTATATGTTGTATATGTTTATATTGACTTTTATATGTTTTATATGTTTATATTGACTTTTATATGTTTTATATGTTTATATTGACTTTTATGTGTTTTATAAGTTTTATATAAACTTTTATATGTTTTATATGTTTATATTGACTTTTATATGTTTTATATGTTTATATTGACTTTTATATGTTTTATATGTTTATATTGACTTTTATATGTTTTATATGTTTATATTGACTTTTATATGTTTTATATGTTTATATTGACTTTTATATGTTGTATATGTTTATATTGACTTACATATGTTGTATATGTTTATATTGACTTTTATATGTTTCATATGTTTATATTGACTTTTATATGTTTTATAAGTTTGATATAAACTTTTATATGTTTTATATGTTTATATTTACGTTTATATGTTTCATATGTTTATATTGAATTTTATATGTTTTATATGTTTATATTGACTTTTATATGTTTTATATGTTTATATTGACTTTTATATGTTGTATATGTTTATATTGACTTACATATGTTGTATATGTTTATATTGACTTTTATATGTTTCATATGTTTATATTGACTTTTATATGTTGTATATGTTTATAGTGACTTTTATATGTTTTATATGTTTATATTGACTTTTATATGTTTTATAGGTTAATATTGACTTCTATATGTTTTGTAGGTTTATATTAAATTTTATATGTTTTATATGTTTATATTGACTTTTATATGTTTTATATGTTTATATTGACTTTTATATATTTCATATGTTTATATTAACCTTTATATGTTTTATATGTTTATATTGACTTTTATATGTTTTATAGCTTTGTATTGACTTTTATATGTGTTATAGGTTTATATTGACTTTTATATGTTGTATATGTTTATATTGACTTTCATATGTTTTATATGTTTTTATTGACTTTTATATGTTTTATATGTTTATATTGACTTTTATGTGTTTTATATGTTTATATTGACTTTTATATGTTTTATATGTTTATATTGACTTTTATATGTGTTATATGTTTTTATTGACTTTTATATGTTTTATATGTTTATATTGACTTGCATATGTTTTATATGTTTTTATTGACTTTTATATGTTTTATATGTTTATTTTGACGTTCATATGTTACATATGTTTATATTGACTTTTATATGTTTTATAGGTTTATATTGACGTTCATATGTTACATATGTTTATATTGACTTTCATATGTTTTATATGTTTATATTGACTTTTATATGTTTTATATGTTTATATTAACTTTCATATGTTTTATATGTTTATATTTACTTTTATATGTTTCATATGTTTATATTGACTTTTATATGTTTTATATGTTTATATTGACTTTTATATGTTTTATAAGTTTTATATAAACTTTTATATGTTTTATATGTTTATATTAACGTTTATATGTTTCATATGTTTATATTGACTTTTATATGTTTTATATGTTTATATTGACTTTTATATGTTTTATATGTTTATATTGACTTTTATATGTTTTATATGTTTATATTGACTTTTATATGTTGTATATGTTTATATTGACTTACATATGTTGTATATGTTTATATTGACTTTTATATGTTTCATATGTTTATATTGACTTTTATATGTTGTATATGTTTATAGTGACTTTTATATTTTTTATATGTTTATATTGACTTTTATATGTTTTATAGGTTAATATTGACTTCTATATGTTTTGTAGGTTTATATTAAATTTTATATGTTTCATATGTTTATATTGACTTTTATATGTTTTATATGTTTATATTGACTTTTATATATTTCATATGTTTATATTAACCTTTATATGTTTTATATTATTATATCGACTTTTATATGTTTTATAGCTTTGTATTGACTTTTATATGTGTTATAGGTTTATATTGACTTTTATATGTTGTATATGTTTATATTGACTTTCATATGTTTTATATGTTTTTATTGACTTTTATATGTTTTATATGTTTATATTGACTTTTATGTGTTTTATATGTTTATATTTACTTTTATATGTTTTATATGTTTATATTGACTTTTATATGTTTTATATGTTTTTATTGACTTTTATATGTTTTATATTTTTATATTGACTTACATATGTTGTATATGTTTATATTGACTTTTATATGTTTTATAGGTTTATATTGACGTTCATATGTTACATATGTTTATATTGACTTTTATATGTTTTATATGTTTATATTGACTTTTATATGTTTTATATGTTTATATTGACTTTTATATGTTTTATATGTTTATATTGACTTTTATATGTTTTATATGTTTATATTAACTTTTCTATGTTTTATATGTTTATATTGACCTTTGTATGTTTTATATGTTTATATTGACTTTTATATGTTTTATAGATTTATATTGACTTCTTTATGTTTTATATGTTCATATTGACTTTTATATGACTTATATATTTATACTGACTTTATATGTTTTACATTTTTATAATGACTTTTACGTGTTTAATATGTTTACAATGACTTTTATATGTTTATATTGACTTTTATATGTTTTATATGTTTATATTGACTTTTATATGTTTTATATGTTTATATTGACTTTTAAATGTGTTATATGTTTATAACGGCTTTTTATGATAAGTAATATTAACATTTAAATTGATTACATAACTAGTAATATTAACATTTAAATTAATTTGATAACTAGTAATATTAACATTCAAAGTAATTACATAACTAGTAATATTAACATTTAAATTAATTACATATCAGGTAATAGTAACATTTAAATTAATAACATAACTAGTAATATTAACATTTATAATTATTACATAACACGTAATATTAACATTTAAATTAATTACATAACAAATGATATTAACATTGAAAATAATTACATAACTAGTGATATTCACATTTGACTTAATTACATAACTAGTAATATTTACATTTTAATTAATTTCATAACAAGTAATATTGACATTTAAATTAATTTCATGAGTAGTAATATTAACATTTAAATTAATTACATTACAAGTAATATTAAAATTTAAATTATTATTATTATAACGAGTTATATTAACATTTACATTAATTACAGGACTAGTAATATTCACATTTTAATAAATTTCATAGCTTATAATGTTAACATTTAAATTAATTACATAATTAATATTAATATTTTAATTAATTTCATAACTGGTAATATTAACATTTAATTTAATTACATAACATGTAATATTAACATGTAAATTAATTTCATAACATGTAATATTAACATTTAAATAAATTACATAACAAGTAATATTAACATTTAAATTGATTACATAACTAGGAATATTACAATTTAAATTAATTAATGTCATAACTAGTTATATTTACATTTTTATTAATTACATAACAAGTAATATTAAATTTAAATTAATTACATAACTAGTAATCTTAACATGTTAATTAATTTCATAACTAGTAATATTAAAATTTAAATTTATTTCATAACTAGTAATATTTACATTTTTATTAATTTCACAACTAATACTATTAACATTTGAATTAATTACATACCAGTAATATTATCATTTAAATTAATTGCATAACAACTAATATTAACATTTATATTAATTTCATAAGTAGTAATATTAACATTTAAATTATTTCGTAACTAGTAATATTAACATTTAAATTATTTACATAACTGGTAATATTAACATTTAAATTAATTTCATAAGAAGTAATATTAACATTTAAATTAATTTCATAACCAGTTCTATTAACATTTAAATTAATGTCATAACTTGTAAGATTAACATTTAAATTAATTTCGTAACTTTGTGATATTAACATTTAAATTAATTACATAACAAGTAATATTAACATTTAAATTAATTACATAACTAGTAACTAATAATTAAAGTATATTAAAACAATTTTTTTATAATCATTTTCCTTGAAAAAAGACATATCAAAGAAAATGATTAACAAATATATCGTAACACATGAATAAAATTTTATACGAGACTAGTGCAAATCATTAAATTAATAATTGGAATTATAAATACAGACTTAAATTTGGAAAGTGTAGTGTAAGATTTAGGGGATTAAATTAATTAAAGAAATGAATTAGACAGGAAAACTAATGAAGCACTTAGAAAACAATTCATAGATTGCATAAATATAAAAATCGAAAATTGTTGAAATAACATATAAAAAATAAGAAATACGAAAGTGAGATACGAAAGTGAGATATTTAGTTCGAAAGTAACCAAAAAATAAAGAGAGAAATAAATGAAGCCAAACAATTTAAGAACGAGATAGGTCAAACCGCTTGATTCATGAAAATATATTTATGTATACATGCAAATATATTTTAGTGTCTGAAGAGTAGAAATTCTTGGGACATTTTTAAATAGTATAATGTTTAAATTTGTCCGATTTTCTTATAAAAAAATGTAATGTGCATTTTTACCTAAATGTGGAGTTCGAAAAAAGTTTTCCCTTTAACTAGTTTGTACCTCCATATAGGGAACGACATATATATTGTTTTTAAAACATAATTATTCACTGACACGTGTTTCGTCTTCTACCACTCATCAGAGTAGCTGCATATAGCGAGATTCGAAATCAAGATCACAGGGTAATGAGTCCTTACTCTCCTTACGCTCGTTCATCTCGCACGACTCCTTGGATATATCGCGATTTACTTAGATATTATTACTTTCTGGTTTTGCGATACGTTTTGAATGACTGCAATTATTTACGAAAGGGCATTTTTACCTAAACTCAAGTTGGGAATAATTTCCCTTTAACCAATTTGGTGCCCCTCTATCGGGGAGCGGCATATATATTGTTCTTAAAAAATAATTATCCACTGACACGTGTTCCTTCGTCTACGACTAATCTGAGTGGCTGAAAAGATTCGAAATCGGGACCCCACAGTAATATCGACTTTTGTCATTTATTCATTATATATATATATATATATATATATATATATATATATATATATAATTTAAAGGAGATTAGAATAATAGTCTAAAGAGCTAAGTGTATTTTAATGTAATAGTGAAATTACTAGTTTAATTAAAATACAGGAAATGCTCGGTGTAATTTAGATATATAATAAGCTCGATAGTTAAATGTCCTAGAGCTAATTCAATATTAAGTAATGTGATTTATAATTTAAAAATTAAAAAAAAAATTTTAATTTAAAAATCAACTTTTAATTAAATTAAAAATCAGTTTCATAAGAAGGAACAACAACAAAGTCAATTATCTGTACGATCGTTTCGGAAATCCGTGCTTTTTATTTGTGGTATACATGAAGTCACATAGAACAGTTATACATAGTTTTTTGGTAAGCACGGTCTCCTCATCAGCAAATTTAGGAGGATTTCTATTGAATTTAAAAGACACCAAAAATAAACCTAGCATTAAAAGTAAGGCAGATGAATCTGAAAAATTGAAATAAAAGGTTTGGATTTAAAATTTATAAGAAAATTAGTATAGGTTAGAGATAGAAATGAGTAGAAAAAATATATATTTTTTGAATTTACATAATAAATTTGATTGAAAAATATATAGAGATAGTTACCTTTTAGTTTTTCTTGTTTTGAAATCAGGAACTGTGTTTAAAGTATTCATTAAGATGTTTGCTATAGCTTATTATTTTGTTGAATGATGAATTTTAAAAGGGCGACGCTCGTGCAGTAAATTGTTTCCGTTAGTGTATTTTGATTTAAAGACGCTACAGTTAATATATATAGAGAGAATATTTATTTTGCAAGTTTTTAAGGGGAGATAATTGTCATGTGTTGTTGGCTTTATTTATTATTTGATTTACGGGTCTAAGGGCGGTAATTGGTCTAACTTAATTTATTAAAAAAAAAAATTGTAATCTATTTTTACTAATGAGTAATTTTTAATGATTTAAGGTGGTTTATATTTATTAAATTTAAACCAACGTTTATGATTACATGTTAGACGCTCGTGTCTTGAATTTACGTGTTTGGTTGTGCTTTTTATATCTTCATATTTTAAGATTTTTAGGGTTTCTTTTGTACATAGTGTACAAAATTTATCTCCTGGTTTATATGATTTGCAAGTCTCAATTATTTGCCATTTTAAGTTGAAAGAAATATTGCTATTGTTTAGTTGCCAAATATAGTTGGATAGAGTAGTTTGGTTTGATAGAGAGTTATTTTTAAAAGAATGTTTGTGCGTTGAAATTCTGTTTTATTGGGCCAGATGTGGAACCAATATATATTACCTCTTGATTATTATGATTATTTTCCGTTAGGTCTATTGTTGGATTATAATGTGGTGGGTTGATTAGTAATTGATCGGTAGATTGATTTAAGTTGGTGTTATTATTTAATCTGGTAGTTGAGTTATGGCTGTTGATAGGTTCTTGTATATTTGGAGTTTTTGATACTGTGCAGCTATAGATAACATTTTTAATTTTACATGAGCCTTGTAGGGGACATTTATTTTTTCTTCTACAGTTACAGTCCGATGTATTTTGTATAGTTGTATTTTGTAGTTTATTAATTTTCTTATTATTAGAGCTAATTATTTTCTGATGAAGGTTAGGCATAGTAGAGTAAGAGACTTTAATTGTGTTCTTATTGAAAATGTTATTATATATATATATATATATTTAAGTAGGATTACGTATTGATTAATAGTGTTAGCATAAAATCCAAATAAATATTAGTATCAGTATTTATAAGAGAGTTCCAAATTAATAAAAAAAAAGCTCAATATGCGAGATGGAGCAGTTCGATAAATGGTATTTCTGAATCTTGTAGAATTATAAGCAAAATGTATTGTTTGGCAAAGTAGTACAAGTGATTGTGTATTTTTTAATCCATTGATTTTCGATGAATGGCTCATCTCATCGAAGGGAATGTTTATAGTAAATACGATATGGGTCATTACTCACGCATACTTACACACGCACACACACTTATATATATATATATGTGTGTGTGTGTAAATATATAACTAAATAATGATTGTTCTTTTATGCCTACATGCACTTGTATTTAATGTTTACGCAATCATCTATAAATATAAAAGCGTAATTGTGTGTATGTATGTATGTTCGCTTTTTGTGTATGTCTGTAAAAGGCTTTTTTTCCGAGAAGCCGTCAGTCGGCTCACGATATCTTAAAACTTTTTATATCACATATAAATCATAATATCTACAAGTTAACAACGGAGGTCGCCTGTCTATTTAATTTGCTCGACTTTGAAAATATAAATATTCAATATTTTTTGCTTGCCGCATGTGGATTAGGCTTTTTCGTATAATAAAAGCAACACTACTTCTCGCGGTATTTTTCCGGTCGCGATCGCCGGAAATGTCCGAAAGCAATCAGATTTGATCAATGTGGAAATTTTCCTTATACCAGACGATTGCTATTCAATTTGGACAATCCCCTTTTTATGGCGAGCTGGTCTCCCCCCTAACTCTTGGAAAAATAAAAATAAAAAAAGCGTTCCCGCAATAAATAAAATACTACCCCGCAGTCAAACTTGACCTCATAACATCATTAAAACGTGCACCTGCCAATTCTAAGTAATTTAATAAATTCAAACGTGCTTCTGTTAATATTGTGGTGGACCAATGGTTAACGTCACTCAATTTTTTCACACTTTAATTTCCAACTTAGCTTCAAGGGTTCGGGTTCGATCCTCATACTTACCTTTCAAAACCTCTTTTTTATCCCCCCACCCCACGGAGTTTGATTTACCCGAAACCACACACACCTCCAAACACCCGGGCAACGCCGGGTACCCCCCGCTAGTCAGTAATAATTCCTGCCGATCGGGAGCTTTGTTTTTGTGTGTTTGTGTGTTTGGGTTGATGTTTTCGTATTTTCTTAAGAATTATGCAATAAATGACTTCAAAAAATACAGAAGGAATGTCAAAAACATTTATTCATTACCTTCTCTTTGACACTGAACTAAATTATTATGATCTATCATCTTGCACGTGACTTTACGGACAATCAACACAACATAATGTACACACATACGACAATACGTACATGCAAAGATACGTACACACGCACACATAGTGTATAGATTGTCATATAGATGTAGCGTTCAAATATTAAGTCGGAAATATGTACAAATTGAGACTGACATATGGATAGAAAGTCATAAATATGTACACATGTATATATAGGCACACACCCACACACGGACAAACACACACATATGTCTGTGTGTGTGTTTAAGTGTTCGTGTATATACGTATTTGTTGAAAGCCGAAATATATTAAGATATGATAGACCCTATGGAAAGATGTAAACATGCATTAAAAGTAAGATCGTTAGATAATTATTTTGATATATACACGAACAAACAGGCAACATATATATATATATATATATAATTTAAAGGAGATTAGAATAATAGTCTAAAGAGCTAAGTGTATTTTAATGTAATAGTGAAATTACTAGTTTAATTAAAATACAGGAAATGCTCGTTGTAATTTAGATATATAAAAAGCTCGATAGTTAAATGTCCTAGAGCTAATTCAATATTAAGTAATGTGATTTATAATTTAAAAATTAAAAAAAAAATTTTTAATTTAAAAATCAAATTTTAATTAAATTAAAAATCAGTTTTTTTGGTAAGCACGGTCTCCTCATCAGCAAATTACAAATTTACCAAAAAAACTATATATAATTGTTCTACATAACTTCATGTA
>NC_136516.1:4632500-4635000 GCF_053919585.1 Euprymna scolopes
GAAGTGCTCGCCTGTGGGACTGCCTTCCGTTTTCCTGCTTTCCAGCTGACTACAATCTGATTGTCTTCAAGCCTAATCTAAACAAGTTCTTGATGATCAATTCCACTTAAGTTAACACATTTACCGAATTTCCATTTCTAACGATTACTATATTGTTCAATTGACTACTGTACCTTCTTAACCCGTATACTCGAGTGGTCTCTGGGCCTTGATAATTGGTAATTTCTATGTAAAAATATTTTTTATACATATATATCTATATACATATATATGTGTGAATATATATGTATACATATATATGTGTGTATATATATATATATACATATATATAGTTACTTCTATAGTATTAATATGCGTAATATATATATTAAATGAACATGTGAAAAGCGCGCCTGCACATGTTGCAGTTTTAGCTGGAATCGTATATAACACAATAAGGAAAATTGCCAATTGACTGGTATTGAACATGATTGGTTCATTTGCTCCACGCCAGTCTCAAGTGCTTTTTTTGAAGAAGCAAGTGTCTTGATAGTGTACGAATTCCCTACTGTGTATACACACACGAAACAATAAACGACACCATCACGTTGCCACACCGGTCCTCGCCAAAACACTGATCTTTAGCAGCGATGAGCCAAGCCAAAACCAGATGAGATATCATTTTCGAATTCTAGGCGCTGTGTGCACCGCTGTATACCGTAGAAATTCATAGATGGATATATGGGGGCGCATTTAAATAACTTGGGAGATGCAGCCTCCGAATAAACCTGCCTGGCGGGTAGCGAGGAGGAGCTAGTCCACGTAATGGTGTACCGTCGACTGCAAGAAGCCTTCCTGAACCTGCATGTCAAACAGGTATCTGCCGCAGAAAATGGTTACATCTGAAGTGTGTGTTACACGTAGTTGCGCCTTCTCGATCACCTAAAACACTTTGTGCCGGGGATGGTTCAGTCCTAACGAGCAAAATATATACTCGTATACGAGTTCTTCCAACGCCGGCACACAAACACATACACACACGCTTATGTATATATATATATATATATATATATATATATATATATATATATATATATATACATATATATATATATATATTTATATGTATATATATATATATGATCATTGAATGACAAAATTTTGTATTCCAAATTTCACAATGTTGACAATCTTACAATTTATTTCTTTTGATCTAGTGGACACTTACAATTATTGACAGTATTTGCTTCGTAGTACAAAATCAATCACTCAATAATTATATCAATCTGTGAATCTATTTTCCCCTTATTGGGAAATTTGGAATATAGACTTTTGTCGTTCATTCATTATATTATCTGCAATTACATTGAACTTCTTAAATAAGGATTCGGTATATAAAAAGGAAATGTAAGTGAATTTAAATATTTGTACAGAATATATATATATTTATATATATATATATATATATATATATATATATATATATATATATATATATATATATATATATATATATATATATGTATAAAACAGCAAGGATGGAAAGTGAACAACAAAAACTATATATTAGTAAATATAGAATGGTTCATTTATTCAATAAGGGTATACACACATTTAGTTGGGGGATAGAAGGGACGCTATATGCCAAGACATTTCGAAGTCTAATGCTTCTCATCAGAAGTGTAGAAAAGCCCTTATAGAATTGAAATTACTCTGTTCTTCTAACTCACTAAGCTATATATATATATATATATATATATATATATATATGTAGATATGTATATATATATATTTTTTTTTAAATTAAATTATGAAGAATTAAAGCTAATAAGAACAACTAATTATTAAGTTTTTTACTTACTCCATGAATTCTGAATGAATGGCTCATCTCATCACATGGCGTGTTATTAACAAAATAGATATGGTAAATATATATCGCTAATTAGCTTATAAAGCACATACATTGAAAATTACATTTGAAATAATGGTGTAAAAAGGATACGCCATAGTTGAAAGAATACACATACAGGAACAGTTATTAAATCGAATGAATACTGGTAAATTCCAGCTTTATTTATTTTGTTGATATTCTCTCATAAATATTGCTACTTATATTTATTTGCACTTTAAGATTACAGTATTTTACAATCTGTTATCCACCCGCATTTCAATATTTATTTAATGGCACACACACACACACACACACACACACACACACACACACACACACACACACACACACACACATATATATATATATGAAAACTTCATTTAATTGCATAAATGATTACGAAGATATAATTTTATGCGTAAATTCTCAGTATTTACTACAACAGTGCGCAATACATATGTAGAGCGTTGTGGTAAGTTATGAAAAAAATATATGGCAATTGAATTACACAGAATATTCCGCGTTTCATTCTCGCTTCAGGCTATTTATATACGCCCCCAGATAATTTCACTTATATATATATATATAAATATATATATATGTGTGTGTGTGTGTGTGTGTGTGTTTTCA
>NC_136516.1:4640000-4645000 GCF_053919585.1 Euprymna scolopes
CCCTGTTTTTGAAGTAATAAATGCGAGTATGGATATCTCCTGTATCAAATAATCAGTATACACTGTGAAATTTACCTCATGTAATAAAAACAAAAAGGGGAGATATAATATAAGAGAAATATTTAAAGTTAGGTCTCCCTTTGATTTATTTCAGATTATTTGAAACAATAGCAGTAAGTTTTTGCCTCCTACTTCATCAAAGTCAAAGTTTTCGCTGAAATATAATTCATATTCAAAAACTAGGAAAACAAATGACTCTGATTGAAACAGTTTATGAACGAACAAGTGCCAAAACAAAAAATTAATGAAGGTGTTTACCTTTCCAACGAGCCTTGATTTGTTTAATTTAGATTAATAGTCGCTAAAATTTGTAACTTATAAAATAGTCAAAAAGAAAAGGCGACAGCAGAGACAACATGTATGTAAGTAGATAAATGTTTTTAGAAAATAAATAAATAAAATAAAATACTATTTTTTACGTCCAACTACAAAATGGGCGATTTTCTAAAAAAAACAAACAAACCGATATCCAAAGTTGAGACGCTGACCTAAATATCGTTTAAAAATCAACAACAAAATCTACGTCAATATATAAACGAAAAAAACAAACAGTAAATTGTTATGCCATCATAGCGTAATGGATTAAGACGCTGGACTGAAATACGTACGGTCCGGGTTTCTATTCCTAATAACAGTCAAGCTACGCTGAAGTGGGGTAGAGACCTGAAAAATGCGTGTACGGAGATCACTGTTTATAAAATATTGTATGTATATATTTATAGTTTTTCAGTTATGCATTATTATGTAAAGAGCATTTATTTAATTTCATTCAACCGATGTGGCACAAGATTAGAAATGGGTAGAGATAAACAACGCCTGTAAAGGAAAAGCTCCATCGACTTTTTTTCGTACAAGGTGGTCACCAATTGTCAAGGCCCGGAAGCCACTCGGGGATAAGGGCTATTGCGTGTACAGTACGTTAGTGTTGAGATTTGACAAAGTGCCTTGCTAAAGGGGGCGGTTCATCAGGAATTTGTTTATGTTGGACTTGAAGACATCCAGGTTGTAGTCAGGTGGGAAACAGGCAGAGAGAACCTGTTCCACAGGCGTGCACTACTAAGAAAGAAGTTTTGTTCATGGAATCTACGTTTTGGTTTTGGCAGAGATAATGAGTGAGGGACATTTTTGACAGTGGTTTCAGCTAGACGGGTGATCCTCGTGAAAGATTGGAGAGGGGGGACCTCAGTTTGGAGCTCAGACGAGCACTTGCCATGAAAGTAACGATAAAACTAAGACAGGCACACAACGTCTCGTCTGTGGGAGAGAGGTTGCAGGGAAGAGAAAAGGGATCCCCCACTAAGTCACGAAGCCTCAGATTATAGGATAAAGTTACTTCATGTAAACGGCGAGGGAGGGGGTGAACATTGCAACCTACGGAAAGTTAAAAAGGTCCATTTTTAATTGTTGCAATAGGTTTTGGCTGGAGTCGCGCGATTCGATGCAGTATCTATCGAACATTAGCAATTTATTAGTTTTAAACGATACTTTCAGTATGTTTTCGCTGTAATGGAGATGGATTTAGAGTTCTTATATGTTGGTAGAGTGTATCATTCTCGCCTTCTATTTTAGTAGAATTGACTACGAAGAATTCCTCGAAGTTGAAATCGGCCGTAAGGCTGCATCGTTTCTAACTGATCGACTATTGTGTAAGTGTCGATGTGTTAACCCAGAATAAATATGCCGAATAAAGTCATCGGTAATACTTAACGAAAGATGTCTAACACTCTATCTATGTATCTCTTTCTCTCTCTCTCTTTCTCTCTCTCTCTTTCTCTCTCTCTCTACATACATACATACATACATATATATATATATATATATATATATATATATATATATATATTTACGTTCACCTCTAAAAAGGCATATCGCCACTTTGACCAAACAAGGCAAATTGCCATATTGGTGTAGGGGTCTACTATTAGAGGCAGCAACTACTGGGGCACTATGTTGGAATTTGGGCAGCAAGATGTCGGTTCACGTTGCACTTGAACTGCTGCATGCCAGTATAGTTAGGGAAGCAGGAACCTCGAATGGAATTCCAGAGTCTAGCGGTTCTGGGGAAGAAACTACTGGAGTAGAAAGATATTTTACATCTAGGGATCTCTACTGTGTGGGGGTGGGATTTAGCTGCCTGTAGGATTTGTCGAGGGTATCTACGTCGTGGGGGCAAACATGTCTGCAGTTCGTCAGAGTATTCACCATTAAAATACTTGTAGAACAGGCAGAGGGATGCAACGTTTCGTCGATGGGACAGAGGCTGAAGCTTAGATGTTTAGGGCGACTCTTTTTTAACATTAAATTTAAACTTCTGCATATCGTTAATACCAAGGAAGTTGGTAGCAACAAGGAATTCCAAAGTCTAGCTTTTTGGGCGGGGGAAAACTCTTAGAATAGAAATCTTTCTGGTATTTAGAGACCTCAATAGTGAAGGGGTGAGATTTTGAAGCAAAGCGGATTCGTAAAGGATATGTATGTCGGGAGGGCACAAGTGCAACGCGTTCATCAGACCGCGTGCGCACACACACACAAACACACATACACGCACACACATTCGCGCGGGTCTTTCACTCTTTGCAAACTATAGATACCCATTCCAATGATTCATGCGATTGAAATTTATTGTGACAAGAGTTCCGCAATAATCAATTACAATAATCTCCTGAATAGATACCGTTAAATACCAATGTCACGTGGAGGTTAGGGACGACTGGAAACAATGCCGTAATAAGTGGAGCGCATAGACAACGCCTAGAATTCCCAAATGATCATCCGTCTGCTTTTAGCCAAGCTTAGCTTTGCTTAACTTCAATGATCTTAGGAAAACCGTCGTGTCAATTTGATTATGCCGTTATATATATATATATATATATATATATATATATATATATATATATATATATATATATATATATATATATATATATAATGACACTAAGAAAGAGAGAGAGAGAGAGAGAGAACAAGTACAGCATGTCTGGTCTCCTGTGATTGCACAGTGAACAAGGAAAACAATAAAGTTCGGCTTTTGTCCCCCCCCCCCAATTTAGGCCCAAATCTTCCCAAGGGACGTCAAATCCTGATGAAAATGAACAAACTGTGCAGTTTCAGGTTTTAGCACATGAAAATTTGAGTTCCGCAGTATGCAAAAAAAAAAAAAAGACATGACTAAGTCCATCATTTGCCCCCTTCACCATTAAGCCCCAAAAGTCCTTAAGGCCTTAACATATGTAAATTTGACTTCAGTAGCATGCAAAACTGCTAAATATACACACAAAAAATATTGGCGAAATATGGTAAAATAGTCCCAAAAATAGAGTGTCTTTATCAGCCCTAAAATAGCCCTTGGTCACACCCAAGAGGTATCGCGAAGTACAGACAAACAATATTATATAGAACTCAGTTAGTCACAACTTTTCGTTTTAAGTCATTTTAATCCAAAAGGCAATCCTAGGACGGGAGGGGGATCAATCTGTGTTTTCACGGAAAATCCGTTCTGTTTCTTTTTACTTATACGATGTTTAATGTTTGTGCAAAATTTCTACAAATTCCAAGGCGTAAGTATTGAGAAAAGTGCGGACGCAGGAACGGACAAAGGTGAATTTACAGGCCCATTTTCCTTTTGTCGAGAGACCAAAAAGAAAACAGAGAGAGATGGGGAGAGCACACACACACACACACACACACACACACACACACACACACACACACACACACACATATATATATATATATATATATACACACACACATACGTATAAACCCATGTTTCTATTTACAATGCCTCCCCACGGGACAGAGTAAGACACCAGGGTCGTTTTTTAACGTGGAGAAAAGGAACAAAAATAAAAATTGTCTCGGTCGTGAAGGATTTCTCCTCTACTGACAGGAAACAAGAAATTGAAGTGCAGCATCTGAAGAACAGATACTACACTTTGAGGTATTTATTTGCTCCCCCACTGAGCAAATTAGGCACAAGGCCGATTTTTAATGTGAGGAGTGAAGGGGAAATGGGGACCACATCCCCGGGGAGTAGGGGAGCTGGATAGTGACAATTGGTATGAAGGGTTGCCCCTACATTTTCCAAGGTCTTATATGGTCTTTGCTCGCAGTATCTGCCGGAACAGATACTACACATTGATCTTGTCCCGAATAAACCCATGGTAAATATGTTACATATTTAATACATTTTTTCAACATCTATAATTGTTTCATACTTTGCTCTGCATCCTAACTGTGGAGTAGGCTTGACCTGCAAGCCAACATTGTACATTTGACTAACACAGTAGAACCATTAGAGACACATGTTAACCTCGTTGAAAGAGAAGAAGATATGTATATTTATTTCTATGTATGTGATCACACGCGAAACACTTAAAAAAAGAATTTCAAGTATACATATTTTTTTTTCTTTTTCAACAACGAAGTATTTTCCCAAGGGAGAACGAAGGAATTTGAAATATTTAATTCTATTGATATATTATACAGGGTGACCCAAAAAAAATACAAAAGTTAAATGGAGGCCATCTAGAACATATGATGTAGAACGGAGAAAAAAAAAGCCAAAGACCCTAGTGTTTTGATGTGATGTTTTGAATATAATAAACTAGTTATGGCCAAAGTTTCATTTCATTTGGACAAAACACTAAGAAATGGGGCCAAATTGGAGTTGCGCCCGTTTTTTTTTTTGGAGGGGGGCACCATTTATATATATATATATATATATATATATATATATATATATATATATATATATATATATATGTGTGTGTGTGTATGTGTGAGTGTGTGTTCCTCTTTTCTAAGCGTTATTGACTTAGTTATGTAATACCGTTCCTATGGAAATTTACTCTTCATCCTATTAACTTATTCTATTATTTGATCATCTTAATAGGGAAGCCCCTTTTTAACAAGAAATGGTTGTTTTCTCAGTGAAAATT
>NC_136516.1:4652500-4700000 GCF_053919585.1 Euprymna scolopes
CATCCCGACGTTATAGATAATGTAATTATATGTAAGAAGCTGTCGTTTCAGATCATATGAATTGGACACAAGTAATAGTTAATATGGAATATTTAGATTTTTTTATTAGAAAATGCTCATTTATAACATTTATATATAACTAGCAGATGTTACCGGCGTTTCCCGGTATAAAACTTAGGGGTTAATTCCTTAAAAATAAAAGAAGTAAAAAAAATGGAAAGTAACCGAGACATGTGGGTCCTGGATATGACCTAAAACTGTATCCTATGGTGAGGGCCTACCTTGCGGGCCTTAGGGTGTATGGAGCCACCCTTTAATTGTCATTGCTCCCAGGTCCACTCTGACCCGGAATGGTAGTACCTGTTAGGGCCCCCCCAAATATATATATACTCCATTAAAAATCATTTCTCAAAATAACTAGATTCGGCATTAAATAAGCTGAAAAAGGTTGATATGCCGTAAAACAAAAACAACCAACCAACCGAAGCATGTGAATGCGAGAATTATATTTTTTTTTTCGAAACAGTTCACATCTTGAAATTAAAAAAAAATAAAAAAAATAAAACTCGAGGTGAGATCAAAACCGAAAGAGAGTGCTTCTAGTATTATAACCATTAGGACAACTTAACACGACTTTCGAAAAGCGTTGTCAAGCCTACTTATATTTATAATAAGGTGAACGATTCGGAAATTATTGGAATATATGCATGAGAGTATTATGCTTCTTGCATGTAAAAAAATACTCGAACTAAGATCGAAACAAAAAACCATACAGACAATGCATCTAGTACGATAACCATTAGACCAATTTGCCACGATCTTCACGAAGTATTTCCCAACCTGCTTATTCTTAAGATAAAAAAGCTGTCATATTTCACAACCGCGCATGCGCGTTCGTGAAACAAATGACATACAAGAAAAATACGCCTACAATCCAATTTTAAAATTTTGCCCCCCGAGTTATATTTTTTACCGGATGTAAACGAATTTAAAGTTTCCATATGTTTGAACGGCCGATATGCAACATTTCACGTTTCTAGATCAGAAATTCTTTGAGTGTATAGGTTGAGAACTGTCCCCTCAAGCGTACAGCTTCTTTCTCTTATAGATATATACATAACTTGATTATTTATGATATAATTACATACCTGGTGACAGTTAATTAGTCAGAAAACAAACGCTAATCAGCAAAATAACACCCTAACCGTAGAAGTTTCTAGAATGCATTTTTGTTTTAATTTCTTTAAATTCACTTCAGCTTTTCTGTTTTTAAAATGGTAAAACCCGCTTGAATTCAAATATAATGAAAACTACTATTTTCGCACAGCTCCACAACAAGAACGCTCTTGTACATTTGACCCCGAACTTTAAGAAGCCCAATCTGTTCGGGTGTCGGAATTCATTTCATGAGTTAGATTACAACTTTAAAAATAAATATGAAAAAAAAAATGTGATTACGACTGAACGAATCGAAATTAACACTGTGGATAAAATGGCCATATTAACAATTAAAAGAAAATGCATAGAGTTATCTCCCTTGCAAATGCAATGTGGTTTATTATCCAATGTTAGCTGAAAACTATAAACACATAATGAGTAATCTGAATTGCGGATTGGGAAAGCTATGCATAGCTAATATATATATATATATATATATATATATATATATATATATATATATATATATATTACCTTTCATTATTTTCCGTGTAACTCGGAAAAACTATACTTTAATAAATTCGTACTACAGGCCGTGAGCTGATCCCATTTTTTTTTATGTTTCGAACAATAGATTAACTAAAAAAATAATGATTCTTTAGTCAATTAGAGTCCATGCAACGTTCGCGATTTCCACTCGCTGAAACACTCTGAACTGTCTAACGTCTGCACTCGAATTGTTCGTTTATTTATTGTTATCCCCTTTTTCCTGGCACACTATTTTGTTTGTTTGATAATATATATATATATATATATATATATATATATATATATATATATATATATATATATATATATATATATGTATATATACACATATATATATGTATATACGTATATATATATATGTATATACACACACACACACACACACATATATATATATATATATAAAGCGGAAATATAGTTAGCTTAAATCATTGCTGGTAAACAAACGTGTTACAGTAAGTTGCTCTTAATTGCAATGTAGACTTTCATGATTTTTTGACTAACTTACTGTGGGTTTATTTGATTGCAAAATGGGCGATTTCATAGAAGTTGATATAAATAAATGTATTGGAAGTGTAGAATGTTCGTTGATTATCATTCAATCCCGAGCAACATCAGCTCTCCTTGCTGCGATTCACACACATACACACACACAAACACACACACATACATATATGTGCATGTGTGTGTGTGTTTGTGTATACAGACATAAAAACGCAGACATATATATATATATATATAACTATATATTTAGAAACTTACATATAATTTACTGAATATTAAGGATCAATGTGTTTTGTCTATAAATATATGCACTTGAGTCGCATACTAGCGAAAATGGCGAAATAAACACGTGCATAGTTCTATTTCTCGCACCAAGGCAAATCACGTGGTAAGAGAAAGCAAATACCACAACCAAACTGAATTCCAACTAAACCATTTATTCAATTTAAAAAAAAAAACGTCATGCTTTTGTTATTTAGGCCATCACGAATGATAATTATTAATTCATGAACAATAGCTGTGATCTAATAATTGTATGCATATCTTTTGATAATATATCTTAAGAAAGGGCAACCAGTGGCTTAGCTTATATTTTAACACCATCTATTTAGAATCATTTATATATATATATATATATATATATATATATATATATATATATATATATATAGTGATTGCAACGTTTTGTCAGACGAGTGCCACTCCCTCAGACACTTCAATTCCATGAGCCCAAAATTGACTTCTTTTTTTTTTTTAGTCCTACCGGTGAATTCACACGCTCAAGCAGGCATGACACGTCCAAGACATTCATTGAGATCAATTATTACATGCTTCCAGCATTTCAAGCCTCCGCACGTCACAACTTTTCCATTGGCACAGGACCATTTTTATAGACAAATGCCTGAGGGAGTATCTATATATACAGATGATGTTACAGAGTCTTAGCTTTGTACGACAGCTAAGTCTCTCTCTCGGTTAAAAATGTTGAGATCCAGCAACCAGCAAGAGCAAGATATTCAGCTTAATGCGGGTACTGGTCTCCCGCTTAATGTTTTTTTTTAAATCAGAGAGTTGCTCCTCCTAGAAAGGTTGTCTTCACCACGGCTTATCAGAGCCCTCTCCACCCCAACACCCACATACATACACACAAACACACGCTGCTAGTTGGTCGTTTACCCCGAAAAATGGTGTATTCGCCCTTTGGAAGGTCTTGTTTTTAATCATTTAGGGAGACTAGCTACCCTCCTCACCAAACAAGTCTGGTGGGGGAACCAGTTTAGTAGCCGGTGACCCGATCCTGAGGCAGGGAGTACTGGGTTACATGGTTTTTTTATTTTTTAATGTACTTTTGTGGTCATAGTATCGGGTTTTGATATTTAAAGAAGTCATGCCTCCGTAATATTTCTTGTTATTCGGGTGTTCTTTCGCAAATATTGTTGCTTGATAATCTACGCTTTTTGTTAGATATTTATTTTGAACTGGGCAAAGTGTGCAGTGTCTACAGTTTCATTTATGTTGTTCGTTATTATTATTTTTCTTTATGGTATGCTTGTTCTTGTCCATGACCACAAAAGTACATTAAATAATAAAAAAAAAACACTGTATAAAAACAACACTAGCGAATAAACTCTGGGAACTCAAAGAAAGCGGACATTCGCCGGTAGTCGAATGGAAAATAATAAGACAAGCTACCACGTGCAGACATTTAGATAACCCATGTAAATTATGCCTCCATGAAAAATTTGCTATCCTGTACTTTAAAGAACCTCAAAATCTATTAAACTGTAGACGAGAAATAGCAAACAACTGTGTTCACAAAATAAAACTCACTCTAGGATAGCGATACAAAATAGCTTTAAAACTAACAATAACAATAGAAAACAAACAAATACATAACTTAAATAAATATGAATATACATAAACGACCACATACACACACACATATATATATATGTATGTATGTATGTGTGCATGTATGTGTATATTTATATAAAAAAGAGCAGAAATGAGGAAAATCGTCTGCCTTAAACCACTAACCTAGTTCTAAAACAGATCCTTTGTTCGATAAAATGCATGCCCATTGGTTGATAGGAAGGGGCGCGGTGGATACTAGAAAGCTGATTGGCTAACTAAAATCTTCCACATATATAAAAACGAGAAACAGCCACAGAATTCGCGCATAAGCCTGACGAATCCTATAGTGGATGAAACGCCGAATATTCAGTGTAGCTTAATCGCCACTTATATTTTTTAAATTACTATATATATATATATATATATATATATATATATATATATATATATATATATATGTAGTTGTACATTTGCCTCTTCTTCCTTCCTTCCTTCCTTCCTTCCTTCCTCCTTCCTCATCTTTCACTGTGTATGCGCGTCTATTTCTCTACACCGATGAAGGCCGAAGGATCGGTCGAAATTATATTCTTGTTAAAAAGTGTTTTATTTATTTCATAATAACACTTTGGTCCTCTGACAAAATGAGGGGGGACCTGTAAATTCATCCTTGTCTGTTCGTCCGTGCGTCCGTGCGTCCGTTCGTCTATCCACTCTTTTGCTAATAACTACGCCTTAGAATTTTTTTTTGAAATTCTCCACAAATCTTAAACATGATATGCGTAAAATGTAACTGAACGGAAAAATTCGTTTGCCTTCCTAGTGGTGCCTTTCTTTTTTTTTTTTCTTTTTTACATTTTCACCCCAAACAAGGCACATTGCCACTTTGGTGTAGGGGGCTACTATCAGGGGCAGCAACTGCTGGGGCACTATGTTTGGATTTGGGAAGCAAGATGTCGGTTTACGTTACACTTGAACTTCTGCATGCCAGTACAGTTAGGGAAGCAGGGACCTGGAATGGAATTCCAGAGTCTAGCGGTTCTGGGAAAGAAACTACTGTAGAAAGATCTTTTGCCTATAGTGATCTCTACTGTGTGAGGGTGGGATTTAGCTGCCTGTCGGGTTTGTCAAGTGGGTCTACGTCGTGGGGGCGGCACCAGTGTTTGCAGTTCTTCAGAGCATTCACCATTAAAATACTTGTAGAACAGGCAGAGGGATGTAACATTTCGTCGATGGGACAGAGGCTGAAGCTTAGATGCCAGTTCAGGACCTATCAGATTGGTGACTCTCTTTTGAATCTTGTCTAGGAGCGAGAGACTAGCTGCAGATGCACCAGCCCAAATGTGTTTCTGGTTTAAATGGCTGAAATTGACAATTTTGTGCTTATTAAAAAATAAAAATGATGTCTTGAATCTTTATAAAACTTTCCGAACGTTATAACTAACTGATTTCTATAAAAGTTTGTTTGTCTATACTTTGTGATAATTCTTGGGTGTTGTCCCGGGGTTCTTTTAGGTTTAATAGAAACACTCCATAATTGAAATTATTTGAGCATATTTGCTACATTTTTTCTGTGTGTATCTTTAGCAGGTTTGCACGGTGCTGAACTAAAATTTAAATATGTTAAGGCTTTTTTTTACACAGCGCTCACCACTTATCAAGGCCCGGAAGCCACTCAGGTATAAGGGTTATTGCAAGTACAGTACGTTAGTGTGGAGATTTAACGAAGTGTTTACGTCAGGGGGCAGTTCACTAGGAATTTGTTTTCGTTGGACTTGAAGTCATCCAGGTTGTAGTCAGTTGCGAAGCAGGCAGACGGAACAGATTTCACAGGCGTGCAGTTGGCGCCTTGTGGACGTTTGAGGCTAAATGGGAGGGGCATATAATGGACTTACTCATTCTTTTTTTTTCTTTTTTTTTTGTTTCCATGTTGCAGGACTCAAAGTTACATGTGTTAAGGCCTAAAACTGCCACGTTTTTTTTCATTTTCCCCAGGTTTTGACGTCCCCTGGGAACCTTTGGGGGCTAGAGTGGGAAAATTCTGAACTTAACTAATATTTTATGCCTCGTTCACTGTGCTATAACGGGGGACTCTACATGGCTTCACTTGCATTCCTGCCAGTCACCAATAGAACAAGAGTAAAGAAAATGTATAAACTTTTATACTTTTTGTATCCATTATATATATATATATATATATATATATATATATATATATATATATATATATATATATATATATACTAGTAGTTCAGCTCAGCTTTGCTCGGACCCTATCTACTGTTCATAAATTGATGTTCTATATATATATATATATATATATATATATATATATATATATATATATATATATATATATATATATATTAAAAGCTTGACTCATATTCATCTGCATCTAAAATTTCAAGTGTTAAGAGCCAAAATTGGCGGAGGAGTTTTGTAGCATATAGATTGCTCACCCCTTTCAACTTTGACCGCTTGACAGCCAAAATTTCGCCCCAAAATTGATTAATAAGCTAGCAGCGTGTTCAAATTTTTAGGCCCAAAATTTGATGAATAGTTTACTAGAGACCGCAAAGGTCGACTATTTTGAACTTTGAACCCTTGGTATAATGTTTTTAACCAAAATCCGATTAAAATATTTGCCTCATGTCTGAATGCACTTTATGTAAAATTTCAAATGCTCAGATTAAATTATTTTAAAAATTTTTATCCCGTTTTTACCTCTTAATATTTATTATTTTATCATCAAATGAAGTTAAAAAGTTTGATCTATCTAAGGAACTACATCTAAAATCTCAAGTGTTTATGCCCAAAATTTGCGGAATTTGATTTTCAAAGGTCAAATCTTCGAACTTTTACCGAGTGTCAGCAAAATTTTTGACAGAAAACCGATTAAAAAGATGTTCCCATATCTCAATACACTTTATCTCAAATCTTAAGTCTTTACACTTAAAATTGCCAGAGTAATTTTATAGGTAAGTGTACACACACATACACACACAGACACACACAGACACACATATACACAATTTTACTTTTATTGATTATATAGATATACATAATAAAGAATTTAAAATTTATATATCTATAAAAGTATGTGTGCCTGTGTGTCTGTCTGTGTGTGTCTGTGTATCTGTCTGTCTGTGTACATTTCCCTATGCAATAACTCTATCAATTTTTTAATCTACAGACTCGAGATTTGATATACAGGGTACTGAGATTTGGGAAAATCGAGGTGATCGGTTTTCCGTCAGAAATTTGGCTGTTAAGGGGTTAGACTTTCGCTGTTAAGAGGTCAAAGTTCAACGATTGTATCTTTTGCAACTGTACCAAACTCCTCCAACAATTTTGGGTCTACACACTTGGAATTTTAGATATAGGTAGCGTGGACATGGATCTAACTTAATAATTTGAGTAGAGCCAAAAAGAATAAATGTGAAGGGGTCTTAATAGGGGTCTAAGTTAAAATATTTACCCTTTTTGTGTTTGCTCAGCATACACCTCCAAACACCTGGGCAACGCCGGGCTGAAATTCTAGTTTTCTATAAACTTTAAGCGAAGATAAATATTAATATTTATATAGTAATCTCAACCAAGGAGAAATATGTAATACAAAAAGAAATAAAACTTGTCATGGAAGAATAAAAGTTAGGCTGTAAAATATACGGTACGAGGAAATATTGTTCGACAAGATACTTAAATAAGAAATATTAAGATGTTTTTATCGGCGTGGATAAAATAATATCTTCTTATTTTTTATGTGAGTGTCCTGCTGAACAATAAATTCTTGTAAAATATAAATTACGGTCTTAAATTGTGTTCCTATGCATATATATATATATATATATATATATATATATATATATATACATATATATATATATATATATATATATATATATATATATATATATATATATATATACACTCGTTTTTTTATATTCAAAAGTAATGGACTAATGAATTCAACGAGGTTGTTAGATGGTGCTCAATAAAAAGAGCTGATAATAATTGTTTATTGTAAGATAAATATGCTCACATCCCGCTGCTACAAATAGCCACTTGTTTCAATCAAACAACAGATATCATCAGGCAGCGACTTGACTATTGAAAAGTTCAAGTAATAATCTTATAAGCTTATTCATTGAACTTTTCAATAGTCAAGTCGCTATCTGATTATATCTGTTGTTTGATTGAAACAAGTGGCTATTTGAAGCAGCGGGATGTGAGCATGTTTATATAACAATAAACAAGTATATATATTTTTTTCCCTCCGTCTCTTTACGGGTTCCAGCCTGTCTGCCTAATGCCATTTTTTTTTTTTTTTTTTTTTTTGCTCAACACCTCCAAACTCCCCGGCAGGCTAGAATGCTATACAGTGGAAACTATATTCGTAAAGAAATGATTATATGGTCAATATGTTAAAAGCCATATATATATATATATATATATATATATATATATATATATATATATATATACATATATATATGTATATATATATATATATATATATATATATATATATATATATATATATATATATATATATATATATATATATATACATATTACGATGTCTACTCGATTAAAAAGGAGCACTTCATCGGATAAGATCAAAAGATCAATAGTGACTTGCTTAAAGTAATGAAAACCAAAAACAAACTAAAACATGAATTATGTTTCTTCATAACTGTTCACTTTTGTAACTAAAAAAAACAAACTCCAGCTTCGATAGAAACCGAATTCTAAGGTCAATGAGTAAATTACGATACTCATTAGGCAAGCTTGACACGGACTTTTATGTTTTCCACCTAGTTATTATTAACATACTTTGAACGATTCGCGCATGCGTTGTCTGTTAGCAAACAGATACAAATCCCCTGATTCCTACATAACAAGTTTTTAATTTTGATCGCTTAGCAACCTATTTATCTGACTGGACTCTCATTAAAATGCCTTCCACACATCTGAATAATATATATTCAAAATAATGAACTCTCATTAAAATGCCTTCCACACATCTGAATAATATATATTCAAAATAATATATATTCAAAATTTCATGGTTGTATAGCAAACATTGATTTAGTATATAGTTTGAGAATTGTCCACACGTACATATTCTCACTTTTATACATATTTACACACACACACACATACATACATACATACATACATATATATATATATATATATATATATATATATATATATATATAGTATGGACTTATGCACTGTCGTTCCACTACATATATTTAAACATTCATCTCCGAACGCATATACCATGCACTGGATAAGGCGAGCTAAGCCAGGGCTGTAGTCCTTGATATATCTAAGGTTTTTTTACAAAATCTGACATGAAGGGCAGCTTATTAAAATTCAGTCGTACGGTATAACTGGGCGAATACCCTACTTAGATGTTTTAGACAATATAACCATCTAGGTTTTCATTGATGGACGTACATTCAAACAGCATAATGTTAATGCGGGAGCGCATCAGATGTCGATACTTTGATGCTGATATTCATTAACGACCTTCCTCGTAATATCGTGTCACAGATAGATGTATGTGCTGGTAATAAAACACTCTATAACATGCACGAGAGAGGAACAGATGTACACAAATCTAAGACGATGGCTGAATACTTAGAAAGTGACTTCCATACCGGGCTGTAACTTGATGGTAACATTTAAGACCAGTAAGACTAAGCTACTGCCCTTTAACAATTACAAGAACCTTTCCGAACAACTGATATCCACGACAAATAAGACTGTACCCGATAATTATTTATTACATTTCCCCGGTCACACGCAATATGAACTTAAATACATTGAAGACATTGCTAAAACTGCTGCAAAGAAGGTTGGGTTCCTCTATTGTGCTAAAAGACTACTTAAACCTGAAATATTCATTTACCTCTACAAAGTACCATTCGCCCATGCATAAAGTGTTCTTGCCACACCTGAGCTGGTGGGTCTACTGTTTGTCTCTCACTTGGATATGGTCCAAAATGCCTCCAATCTAATAGGTGTCGCTAAGCTCCAACACATGTCGCATGGACGCGATGCGTTGTATACTCGTGCCGGTTTTAAAAATATTTTAGTGGAATAGTCTCTAATAAAGTCGTTGCACTTGTACCCCGTTCGACGTACATATCCTCAACATACCGGCTAAACAACAAAAGCACATTCCTTCACTGTTGAGTTCCCTAAATGCCAGAATGCTTTCTACTAATAGTTTTATCGCTCAGACAGCTAGACTTCAGAAATCCCTTTCTTATATCTGCTTCCTTTACAGTACTGCTATGTAGAAGTTTAAATGTAACGTAAACAAACATTTTGTTTTTCTTCCATAAGTACAATACCAAGTAATAGCCCCTACATCCCAGTGTCGATATGCTCAGTTTAGGGTGAACATGAGTGACACGCACACACACACACATACACAAACACACCCACACACACACACATATATATGCATACATATATATGTAAATATATATAAATATGTATATATGTACATAAATATATACATATATATATATGTATACATATATATATGTATATATTTATATATATGTATATATATGTATATATATAAATATCTATGTATATATTCATATATATATGTATATATATATATATATATATATATATATATGTATATATATATATATATATATATATATATATATATATATATATATATAAGGCTTCCTTCAGTCTTGACGGACTATGGATACACAGAGTGAGGATGCCTGCGCGGGAAATTTTTGTCGCAAGAGTTGCGCAATCCCCAACCACACCTCTCCTGTTTCGACATTGTTGAATACCAGTGGCTAGTGGAGGTTCAGGACGACTGGAAACAATGCCGAGATAAGCGGAAAGCACATACAGCGCTTAGAATTCCTAAAATGGTCACCCATCGTGTACTAGTCAGGCTCAACCTTGCTTAACTTCGGTGATCTGACGAGAACCAGTGTGTCAACATGATTATGCCGCATATATATATATATATATATATATATATATATATATATATATATATATATATATATATATATATATATATATATATATATATATACATATATACATATATATATATATATATATATGAAGAATACATAAGGCAGTTAAGTATGTATGGCATGAAATTCAAAATGTTTATATAATTTCTTTATGTTTTTTTTTTTATCTGGGATTACGAAAAAGTGTACATAACTACTTTTGATTTTTTTTTTTTCAAGAATATAATTTCGACCGTACACTTAGACTTCTTCAGTATGCGTGTACGGGGAAGAGCTGGTAGAAGAAGAATGTGTCGCCCATGGCAAGGTGCCGTGTAAGGCTTATATATATATATATATATATATATATATATATATATATATATATATATATATATATGTGTGTGTGTGTGTGTGTGTGTGTGTGTGCGTGTGTGTGCGTGTGTGTTTCTGTGTCTGTGTTTGTGCGTGTATACGTCTATCTACGCACATTAAACATATGTGCATAAACATAACATTCAAACGGTAAATAAAGACAAGGGTACGCACATTTATTTTGTTGTTATACCTATAGCATTTTTAATTAAACCGGTTATGTTTATTCCACAAAAGTGTATATATATATATATATATATATATATATATATATATATATATATATATTGTGTGTGTGTGTCTGTGTGTGTAATATTTATGTATATATATAGATACATACATATATTTGTGTATATATATACATGTGAGTGTTTGTAAGTGTGTGGGTGTGTGGGTATGTGGGTGTGTGGGCGTGTTGGTGTGCATTCATAAGTTAAAAAAGCCCACATCGTGCAGATTTTTTTTTTGAATGCACATTTAAAAGGATTTTTTTCGGCTAATATGACGCCTTCATCGGATTAATAATCTTTTAAGTTTTTTTTTTCACTTTCTTTTTCTGTCCTCTTGGAACGGTTCTTTTTGATCTTGAACCTTGGAAAAATTACCGTTAAAGAAAACCGCACCTACTTTCTTTTTACAGTGACCTCATGCCACAAGGAAAAATAGAAAACATGCACACTGATTTTTACCTTAATGAAGGTCTTATATTCGCCTAAACTATGTGTCTATAATCAACGTAATGTGTCTATTAAAAAAAAATCTTGCGTTGTATAACTTACTAAATTTACGTATTCGCAATTGAATTTAAAATAACACTTACATCACATAGGAAAAAAAATCTCTAATCTATTTAAATAAAACAGATGCATGTATGTGCCTGTCTGTCGATCTGGGTTTAAATATTTAATCTAGAAATTCATAAAGTACTGGTCAGATAAATTTGAAATTAACGAGAAATGCTATTCAAACATTGTTCGTAGCGATTAACATCTTTATTTTGGTGGATGTATAACGCGTACAGACATATATTCTCAAATTGAAAAGCAAAATGTTCGTTTATAATTGCAGGCATATTTGTACTTCTTTCTGCGCATGTCCAAATTCAATACCTTTTTTTTTCAAATCGTTTAATATTGAAAGTTACTTGCCTGTCTCTTGATAGCTACACCAGCAGAAGACCCAACTTGCGCGCTAAATGTTTTAGTTTCGATTCCTACTGATGGCACCAAAGCTATATATTAGGTACAATATGGCATTCAATAGAAAGGCAGCGGTGTAGTAATAAAAACGCAATCTGCATAAATTAAAATATATTTAAGCGTATTTTACGAACTGGCATGGCCGTACCCCTTATTAATATGTATATATATATATATATATATATATATATATATATATATATAGTCTTTGAAGTTTTTAACCTTTAAAACTATACAAAAAATATTTTTTTATCATTCGTTAGAAAACCATTTAGTCAGTAAGTCATTTAATCACCTGCAAGCACTGCATCAACTCGCTCTCGAATTTACTATAGTACCAATAATTTATTTTTCAAGGGATCATCAGTTGTTTACCATGAAACACTGTTTCGGGGATTTTATATATATATATATATATATATATATATATATATATATATATATATATATACTAGCATTTCAGCCCGGCGTTGCCCGGGTGTTTGGAGGTGTATGCTGAGCAAAAAAAAAAAGAGTAATTTTTTTTTTAATTTGACCCCTATTATGACCCCTTAAAATTTATAGTTTCGGGCTCAAATCACTTTATAAAGTTAGATCAAGGTTCAAGGAACCTATATCTAAAATTTCAAGTGTCTAGACCCAAAATTGTCGGAGGAGTTTGGTAGAGTTCTTAAAGGTCAAATCGTTGAAATTTGACCCCTTAACAGCCAAATTTCTGGCTGACACCTGTCACATCGATTTTCCCAAATCTCAGTACCCGGTATTTCAAATTTCGAGTCTATAGACAAAAAAATTGACAGAGTTATTGCGTAGGGAAATGTACACAAACAGACAGACAGACAGACACGTTCACTTTTATATATATATATATATGTGTGTGTGTGTGTGTGTGTGTGTGTGTATGTGTGTGTGTGTTTGTACGCGCTCGCGCCTTTGTGCGTGTGTTTATGTGTGCATAATGCTATTAAATAAGGGCATCCTTTTAAGGCTCACTGTTATTATGATACCCCACTTTATCTTTTCTGTATTTGGAAAGGTACGGGATAATCCTTCTAGTCGAGTGCAGTTGTATATTTTTTCTGAACTCATTGTTTTTCTTTAATTTTAGTTAAACTGCACTAGCTTTAATTGCCAGCTTTAATTGGTGCGTTATTTTTTACATAATTACTAACCATTATTCGAAAAAGATAATTATCAGGCTTGTTTAGATATTTTTTATTGTATCCCACTTGTTAATCGTGATAATTGTCGTAGGAATTATTGAGAATGCAACAATATGCTATAAATAAAGTCATAAGTGACAATAAAAAATAATATTACTTTCAAAGTCAGAAGTAAATAGTTTCTGCTGAGTATATATCTACTATTGAGAAAAAGGAACTTCGGGTCAGTGTGTGTGTTTGTGTGAGTTCGTTCTTTACTGATCAAAAAACGACTGGACCGATTTTTATGAGAATTCACACAAAGGTTAATTCTGTACCTGGCCGTTTTTCGATATAGGTTCTGTACCGGAATGCCTTCGATAAGTATCAATAATCGATTACCGAATCTGACTCCAAAGTGTAATGAGAACAAACATCCTGCTGTTCACCTCCCTTCATAATACCCCTGCAACGTATACCCCGATAGTAGCTGCCTAATTTCAAGTGGCACTGTACCTTGTTTGGGGTGAAAATTGAATAAATAAAATAAATAAAAATAATCCGATGAAAGAAGAAAAAAAACAGGCGATTTGGACTAAAGTTAACACTTACACGGCCTAGCATTAAAAGTGTGCTTGAGGACTTTAATTCCCACCTGAGTTAAAAAAAAAATCCCGACATAGAATAAACAGGAGGTTCTTTTAGATAATAGGGGCGCTTTCGGAGTGATTGTTTCTGTTAAAGCGCAATTGAAGCATGGTACTTGACTTTCATTTTAAAATTTAATTAAAAACATTAAATATAAAATATAGTTGTTTTTTTTATTATCACCAGTATAACAATTAATAGGATTGAAAAATTAACAATTTCGCTGGTTTTGGTGAAAAGAAAATTATGGGATTGTGAAGCATTTTTTTTTTTCCTCATTCAATCCCGAACCAAGTCTCCCCGCTACTGTATGTATATATATATATATATATATATATATATATATATATATATATATATATATATATATATATATATATATGTTTTAAGAAAAACAGAAAAACCGAATGAAATTATTAAAAAATCAATCTTTCGTCCTTATTTCATAGGACATCTTCAGGATAATTGAAATAAAAATGTAAGAAAAGAAAAAGTCATAGATCGTGCAAAAAAGACAGTTTTTGAATCCTACCCATGTCGGGAAGGACAAATATGTGTGACAAATATGGTACGCACACATATTTGTCCTTCCCGACATGGGTAGGATTCAAAAACTGTCTTTTTTGCACGATCTATGACTTTTTCTTTTCTTACATTTTTATTTCAATTATCCTGAAGATGTCCTATGAAATAAGGACGAAACGTTGATTTTTTGATAATTTCATTCGGTTTTTCTGTTTTTCTTAAAACATAACGCCAACCACCGCTGGTATTTTTTCATTCCTTATACACACACATATATATATATATATATATATATATATATATATATATATATATATATATATGGGGAGGGGGTATATGTCTATGTACATGTGCGTGCGTGCGTGTGTGTGTGTATTAAAATTTTTATCAATAAATAAACATTTGTAAAGTTCCTGCACATAACACGGAAATTAACAGGAAATCATCATACAGCGACGAAGTTTTATAACAAGGAAAATCTTTGAATGGATGAATATCGAATACGGAAATATGGCGACAATTTGAAATTCAAACTTATTACTTTGAACATGTTGAGATACATATATTACTTATATACATGAGAAAATTCATTCGTAGGTTGAAGTGGTTAAATTTTCAAACTTTCTAATGCCTACATTTCAAGCGGTAGGGACGTTGCTGGAGCCTTAAATGTTTCGATTTCGTTCCTAGCTTGTGACAAGTTATTTTTTTTAACTTTTGTAATCAGTACTATATCTATGTATACATGTATCTATGCGTGTATATATGTACGTATATATATATATATATATATATATATATATATATATATATATATATATATATATGTGTGTGTGTGTGTGTGTGTGTTTGTGTGTGTGTATGTGTGTGGGTGTGTGTGTGTGTGTGTGTGGTTTTGTATGTATATATGTAATAGCGGGATCCGCCTTGCTTGTTTATCGTAAATTACGCTTAAATATATGTAAATTTATTAAAGTTTCGCATTGATAAGTGTAGAGCAAAGTATGTATTTAATATTAGATATGATATATATATATATATATATATATATATATATATATATAGCATATATATATATATATATATATAGCATATATATATATACATGTATTCGTATATATATATAAACACACACACACACATATATATATACATATATATATATATATATATATATATATATATATATCATTTTATTAAATAAGAGACGTCGTCTGAAACTGTTAATGTATATTTTATTATACTATATCTTTTGTGTCGTCGGTTAGTGACAAAGAAATCCTTCTAGCCTGGGGCAATGTATTTTATTTTTGTCAGTTAGTTTTATTAGTTTGATTTGGAATTTTTCCACGTTAAAAATAAACAAGCTATTTATTTATTCATCTTTTGTCCTTTTTAATAAATAAGATCTCCCGATCCATAAGGCGCAATGTATTTGTTTTAACTGACATCGCTTTTAAGCCATACATTTTGAAGAAAATATTTTTTTTCCCGTTTTACTTTTATTTTTATTTTTTTAGTGAAGCCTTATCATTAGGGCTATGACAACAGCATATTCTTTTCGTTGTTTTTACTCTCTAGTATATATCCGACACAGTTAAACACGAGTCATCAACCGAGGATTACAACACTGTATATAAAAGCATGTAAGATAACAATGAATATATACCTGGGAATCAAAACAAGAAAAATAATATGCTGTTGTCACTCCAACTTATTATCTTGTATCAATGGTTTCATCGGACATTCATTCTAAAAATTGTAAATGCAAAAAATGTTGTAAAACGGTTAATAATTTATTAGTACCTTTTATTTACGTACGTGTGTCGTAGTTTATTTAAAACTAGCGGGGGTACCCGGCGTTGCCAAAGTGTTTGTTTCCGGGACGGGGGGGGGGAGTTTTAAAAAATATTATGGTAGGTAATTAGGAAGGATCAAACCCGGAGTCATGAGTAAAAGTAGGAAAATAAAGTGTGAAAAAAAAAACATCTGCAACGTTAACAGTTCGGCCACCAAGAAAAGTCCATTCCAGTTGTTTAGAAAAAAAAAACAAAAAAAACGACAACGGTAGGTCGGCGCGAACGTGAAAATATAATGTGAATTGTCCAGCACGCTAACCACTACGCCACAGAGCACTGCAGCTTAGTTTAGTGATTTAAAATAACTTCACATGAAAGAACTACGAAACCAAACCGGTGTTCTCTTCTCAACTGTTCCTTGTGAACGATCCCCAAACGGTGTTAAGTGGTGGCAGGGGGAGGAGGAATTTATTAGAGAGAAAATATTTTACCACTTCCATTGATCTTAACCGATTTTGGCCGTGACTTCTCAGCAGAAAAAGTATAGAAATCTAAGATTATCGAGGAATTTGAGAAATAATAAGCCTATAACACACCTCAGATATTGTTCTGCCGTTTGTGCATATTATATTTGCATGAAATATCTTGATTTTTAATCCTATTAAGGTCAAAATCCGACGGGAAAAAATGAGTTCATTTTATTTATATAGAGATAGCGGGGGTACCCGGCGTTGCCAAAGTGTTTGTTTCCGGGACGGGGGGGGGAGTTTTAAAAAATATTATGGTAGGTAATTAGGAAGGATCAAACCCGGAGTCATGAGTAAAAGTAGGAAAATAAAGTGTGAAAAAAAAAACATCTGCAACGTTAACAGTTCGGCCACCAAGAAAAGTCCATTCCAGTTGTTTAGAAAAAAAAAACAAAAAAACGACAACGGTAGGTCGGCGCGAACGTGAAAATATAATGTGAATTGTCCAGCACGCTAACCACTACGCCACAGAGCACTGCAGCTTAGTTTAGTGATTTAAAATAACTTCACATGAAAGAACTACGAAACCAAACCGGTGTTCTCTTCTCAACTGTTCCTTGTGAACGATCCCCAAACGGTGTTAAGTGGTGGCAGGGGGAGGAGGAATTTATTAGAGAGAAAATATTTTACCACTTCCATTGATCTTAACCGATTTTGGCCGTGACTTCTCAGCAGAAAAAGTATAGAAATCTAAGATTATCGAGGAATTTGAGAAATAATAAGCCTATAACACACCTCAGATATTGTTCTGCCGTTTGTGCATATTATATTTGCATGAAATATCTTGATTTTTAATCCTATTAAGGTCAAAATCCGTCGGGAAAAAATGAGTTCATTTTATTTATATAGAGAAGACTAGCGGGGGTACCCGGCGTTGCCAAAGTGTTTGTTTCCGGGACGGGGGGGGAGTTTTAAAAAATATTATGGTAGGTAATTAGGAAGGATCAAACCCGGAGTCATGAGTAAAAGTAGGAAAATAAAGTGTGAAAAAAAAAAACATCTGCAACGTTAACAGTTCGGCCACCAAGAAAAGTCCATTCCAGTTGTTTAGAAAAAAAAAACAAAAAAAACGACAACGGTAGGTCGGCGCGAACGTGAAAATATAATGTGAATTGTCCAGCACGCTAACCACTACGCCACAGAGCACTGCAGCTTAGTTTAGTGATTTAAAATAACTTCACATGAAAGAACTACGAAACCAAACCGGTGTTCTCTTCTCAACTGTTCCTTGTGAACGATCCCCAAACGGTGTTAAGTGGTGGCAGGGGGAGGAGGAATTTATTAGAGAGAAAATATTTTACCACTTCCATTGATCTTAACCGATTTTGGCCGTGACTTCTCAGCAGAAAAAGTATAGAAATCTAAGATTATCGAGGAATTTGAGAAATAATAAGCCTATAACACACCTCAGATATTGTTCTGCCGTTTGTGCATATTATATTTGCATGAAATATCTTGATTTTTAATCCTATTAAGGTCAAAATCCGACGGGAAAAAATGAGTTCATTTTATTTATATAGAGAAGAGAAGACTAGCGGGGGTACCCGGCGTTGCCAAAGTGTTTGTTTCCGGGACGGGGGGGGAGTTTTAAAAAATATTATGGTAGGTAATTAGGAAGGATCAAACCCGGAGTCATGAGTAAAAGTAGGAAAATAAAGTGTGAAAAAAAAAAACATCTGCAACGTTAACAGTTCGGCCACCAAGAAAAGTCCATTCCAGTTGTTTAGAAAAAAAAAACAAAAAAAACGACAACGGTAGGTCGGCGCGAACGTGAAAATATAATGTGAATTGTCCAGCACGCTAACCACTACGCCACAGAGCACTGCAGCTTAGTTTAGTGATTTAAAATAACTTCACATGAAAGAACTACGAAACCAAACCGGTGTTCTCTTCTCAACTGTTCCTTGTGAACGATCCCCAAACGGTGTTAAGTGGTGGCAGGGGGAGGAGGAATTTATTAGAGAGAAAATATTTTACCACTTCCATTGATCTTAACCGATTTTGGCCGTGACTTCTCAGCAGAAAAAGTATAGAAATCTAAGATTATCGAGGAATTTGAGAAATAATAAGCCTATAACACACCTCAGATATTGTTCTGCCGTTTGTGCATATTATATTTGCATGAAATATCTTGATTTTTAATCCTATTAAGGTCAAAATCCGACGGGAAAAAATGAGTTCATTTTATTTATATAGAGAAGAGAAGATAAGAAAATGGACTCCGCGTAAGTTAAATGCCTTTTAATTCTATTATAATATTTTTAATTAGAAATAATTTTTATTAAAACAGGATCGAAAATTATTTCCACACGTTTCGCTAGTAAATATTACAAAGCAAGAACAGAAACATTATATGAATCTAAAAACGATGAACCTTTTTTTTATTAATCACGAGAAACCTTTCTTTGAATATTCGCAAATTCTTCCTTGATATCAAGCAAGCACAACAATATATTTTGTATGACGCAGCAAGTCACATGTTCCCGAATTATCTCCCTTTATTCCTATTCTTGTTTTACAAATAATTCGGTGCGCTTACTAATTTACTAAGTTCGTTTTATTCCCTCAAACTTAATAAACCAACTATCCCATCTAGCAGCTGAATATCAGCCCTTATTGTGCGTATCTTCTCAGAGTTTAAAAATAAATATGTACTTCATTAGCGAATACCTTCGAATTGCTTGCCTTTGGACTTCAATCAGATTTTACCATCTCTCTGTGTGTACTAATATGCAGAAATTTAAATTTAAGGGGAACACATATCTAGCTGAATAACTTCCTATTTTGCATGTACCTATAAATGCAGCTGTTAATCGAGTTATCCAATTAGATTCCAATATAATTTTTCATAAGTTTAAATTAATAAAATTAAAAACAAAAACACATTTCAAACCCACATGCAACAACCAAACACACACACACACACACACACGCGCGCGCGCGCACACACAAACTTTTCAACTAAGCTCCAACCCCTCTGTCCGTTTTACAATTTTTTTTTTTGTAAAAATGTTCTCCGATAAACTCGTAGCATCTGTGCCCTCTCAACAAATACGCTTAGTAACAACAACAAAAAAATAGCTTCTATTTGTGGCTAAATTTGCAGGGACACTTCTTAGGGGGCTGTTCAGCGTGATGCCTGTTCATATGACACTTGAAGTGCTGTATGTCAGTACAGTAAGGGAAGCAAGGACACGGGAGGAAATTTTAAAGTCTAGCAGTTTGCAGAAAAAAAAACAATATATGTATGCATTCATGTATATGGCAAATAGTTTTTGTCAGAAACTTGACAAACACGCTTAGTAACAAAATCACGCCCTTTCACTGGTGAGACCCCTAAATGCAAGAAAGCTTTCTATTATAATCGCTTCTTTCCACTAACAGCTGGACTTAGGAATTCCCTTCCTGCTACTTGCTTCCCTGTCTATACTAATATGCAGAAGTGTAAATATAACGTTAACAAACATCTTATTTATCTTAGATCTCTTAGACATCGTCCCAAATAGTGATGTTCTAGTGGCGATATGCTTTGTTAGGGGTGAACGTGAACAATAAAAAAACACACACATATTTATTAATTATTATTTTTAAACACTAAACAATTCATAGTGCCGCTTTATTTTATTTTTTTTTACACGGTGGACACCACTTATCAAGGCCCGGAAGCCACTCAGGGATAAGGGTTATTGCAAGTTCAGTACGTTAGTGTGGAGATTTAATGAAGTGTCTACTTAAGGGGGCGGTTCATCAGGAATTTGTTTACGATGGACTTGGAGACATCCAGGTTGTAGTCAGGTGGGAAGCAGGCAGACGGTACAGAGTTCTACAGACGCGCTTTAACGTAAGTAGCTATTATTTGGGGCCAAATTTGCAAAAGTACTCCTTAAGGAGCTGATCAGCGAGATGTTTGCTCACTTGCAGTGCTGTGTGTAAGTGCCGTCAGCGAAGCAGGGACCCGGGAGAAAATTCTAAAGTCTAGCAGTTCGCGAGGTGGGGGGAACAATGTATGTATGCATTCATATATGTTGCAAATAGTTTTTGTCAGAAATTTGTTTTGTAAATCATCTGTAATCACACAGTCAAAGAGAGGATCGACAGTCTTATGAGGAGGTTTGTACAGCACATCCAGCAACGATAATTATAGTTGTCGTCTAACCTGCAAATCTAAAAGTGGTCTGATACAACATTCACAATATTTTTACGCGATCACCTTTACAAGAAGGAAAGTTTTTTTTATGTCACATATGTGTACTTTCATGTAGGATTAAAGCTGGAGTAAAAAGTCATCTACGTGCATACAGATGCACAACACTTAACTGAAGAAATTGCCAACTTATGTCAAGAAGTAGCAATCATCATGTATGTATAATTATATTGACATAACGGTTCTCTTCAGATCACAGAAGTTACGCAACGTTTAGCCTGGCTGGTACCAGTTGAGTAACCATTTTGGAATTTTTGCCGCTGATATTTAGCAATGACGACTCAGGGAGGTGGTGTTTGAGATTGCGCAACTCATGACATAAGAATTAAACGCGCGGACACCATTACAGTGGGTAGCCATAGTCTACCAGGACTGACGAAAGCTACAATGCATGTATCTATGGACTAGCTAGAAAAAAAAACGACGTTGCTCGGGACTTAATAAGAATCACTAACATGCGCCTTTTGACTCATGAAAAAAAAAAACGTATTATTGCTTTTTTTTGTTTTGTTTTTTGAGGATGGGTATGTGCTGTGTCATCTGTTTCAACTTCTCATATAATCAAATCAAGATGAAATATTAAACAGCATTTTGGATGAATGCCTTATACATATGTTCTAATTGTAATTCAAATCGGAATGCGAATTTAAAGTTTTAAGGGAGGATTGTTGTTATGGGTTACTATGAGTTAGGGATACATAGGTATTTGGCACATAGTAACGTGCAGATTTTGAACCACGTGCATTGTGTTTCTTGGATAAATTGTTGCCTTATATTTAATAGGGAACCAATATTTAAAAGGTATTTTGTCGTTTTACTTCCCTTAGGTTCATCTCGTCTTATAACTAGCATTTTGGTATAATTCTGTTACAGTTTCCCTGTGACTGTTAAGTGTTCGTAGTTTATGTGGGTTGGTTATCGCATTCGAGGATTTTCCTTACTATTTCAGATTTGTTGTCTTTCCTTTAAATCTAATTTCTTTAAATCTTTATTCTAGTTTTTTATTATTATTATTTCTGGGCTAACCCTTTTTCTCCTGCAATTGCTGGTATTAACGGTGTTTACGCTTCACACTGGTTTTAGTTCTCTTTCAAGTTATATAGATTTGCTTTGTTTTCCTTTCTCTTGGATCTTTACCCTACGTTCTGGTGGGACGGCAAAATCGACAATTTAGCAGTATTTTCCGGCTTAACTAACTATGACCATGTTTGGGTTTCTAACTTTATATTGTTTTTCTTTGTACTTTCTTTGTCCTGAAAGATGTTCGTACTATTCGCAATATTATTCTCAACTTAAGTTTCAGTTTCTTGTCGAACTTGGGAATTTTCGACGAAATCCTTTATTTAGTTTACGGGGGTAGCATGCTCTTGTTCCATCAGCCATTATTGGATAGAGGTTCTACACAATTACCAAAACTATTTTTCGGTCGCACACGCTGAGAATTGAACCCTCAAGAAAATATCACTTAAGCAATTGATTTTGCAAAATAGTCTAACGACTCCGCCATCGGTCCTTGTGGATAATTCTAGTACGAATTTTTGAAGGCTTGTATCTATTTTATTTCTATGTGTAAATATCAGTATTTATTACTATTTATTATTGCTATATATTACTGTATACTCGTTGGAGTACTTGGAAAAATCAGTTGTAAAGGTGATATTTACCTGAAGGGTGAAGATTCGGTTCTCAGTGTGGGCGACCGAAAGATATGACTGGGCGGAACGATAGGACCTCTATCTAGTAATCGCTGACGGAAAAAGATCATACTACTGCCATTAAGTAGATAAAGGGCTCGTTGGAAAATCCATTCAAATTCCCGAGTTTGACAAGATGCATCTTAAGAAGGTTGTAGGTTACATCGACCGAAACGTTGTGAAAATGACATTCAAAATAATAGGAGTAGTCCTATGACTCCAGATAAGACGAATAAGTAATCCTCATCTCAAAAACTCATTAATATAGAGAACTAGTCAATCGTTGGCCCTTCACGAATAAAATGAAAAATGTTCAAATAAAAACAGTGATTTTGAGATTATATTGTCTTTCATTGAATTAAGAAAACATTTTTAAGTGTTGAGCAGGAAAAAAGTAAAACTCAGGGAGCCTCCAGAGCACTACTACAAGCACTATTAAAAAATTTAGCAAACTTACTAAAATCACTACTGAAATCAAGTGTCTACCTCCTTCCTTGAAGAGAAAATATTTTAAGTAAGGCCTGAAAAAGAAAATCTTCAGAATCACAAGAAGCGCTACTAGAAGCAATAAATATTGTAAAAAATATGATTAAAGTTATATGTTGTATATTTATATTTAAATTATTTCTTTTTAACTCAACGGCCATGAAATAGGTAAGCAGACGAATTTTTTTAAAACCGAAGTCAGAAACCCGATGGACGGTTTGCACGCCCAAACACTTAAGCTGACCTTTATAAATTTGTTTTCTAATACACACTCAGCTTATGCTCTGTATTATTTATTTATTTTATTTCATTCTTATTTTTTTTTCAAAATGTAGCCGTTATTATTCTGGTATTGCTTTGGGGCTAGTTTACTGCATTACACATATAACTTGATCAACTGTTGTGTCTAATTCCACAGAAACCACATTAAGTGTGTTCTCTAGATATTTTATATTCCAACATTGATATTGTGAATGCTAATCGTATTTTTCTGTGCAGCTATCAAGAATGGTTGCGTTTCTCTGTTCAAGTGCTAATCTGTTAGCAGTGCCCAGTGTTTGCGTCCTTTCTTTCTTTTATCATCCCACGAATCGTTAATGTAGCTGTTTCTCTTCCAACTTTTCTTTTATCAAAATAGGATATATTTATAATTTAGAATTATTTAAAATTGCTAATGTGTTCCGGCCCAATAGGACCCATAGATGGTGGTTGGACATAGAGGAAAGCTGAGGCAATTTTATTTTTTCTCAGTACATGTGTCTATTTTGTGAGGCCTGCCTTCGCTTTTATAAAGAAATGTCTTCGATAAGTTTTGAACATAAGTAATCCAAAATAACCGATGAAAGTAGAAACAGGCGATGCTTACCAAAGTTTTATAGAGATTAAACTCACAAGTGCATATAAGAAGTGCCCCTGCTACACAACCAGAAAGGCTCGAGACGTATAATCAACTGTAATCTCCATAAAAAGTAGCGCGTTCAAAATGAATATTTCTGTTTAAAGAACAACTAAGCCATGATACTTGACTTTTCATTTTAAATTAAAATATTTTTTGATCAATACTGTAGCTTGGACGGAGACAGATGCCGGTACATCGTGTCGATACTCTTCGCTTATAATTGCAAGAGAACACCGTACTCTCCCACCCCACAAAATTATATATATATATATATATATATATATATATATATATATATATATATATATATATATATATATATATATATACTAGCATTTCAGCGTTGCTCGAGTGTTTGAATGTGTATGTTGACCAAAAAATAAAAAGAAGGGTAGTAGGAAGGCAGGCTCGACCCCGTACTTCACAGGAGGAAAGGAACGGGATAAAACCTAACATTCATGCTGTTACGACCAGCGCAAAACCGCAAGCGACATTTTTTTAAATGTAAGGCTAGACAATCTAAGGGAGAGGATAACTTTAAAAATATGGGCGAAAAAAGTGACCCCCCCCTGTAGAAAAGTGCCTAGTTGAAGGGGAAGATATTAATGTTTTCAGCCAATTTTTCAATATTTGTCGTATGAAAGATCGAACTTTAAAACGATACTGATCTTGGTAAAATCCGTCGCCTCTACTGAAAGTTTAAGGCAGACATACAAACAGACATCCATTTATATATTGGTAACTAAAACTTTTCGACCAAAACTGATGAAAAAGCTTGCCCTATCTCTGAATACCCTTTATGTAAAATTTCAAAAATTTAGACCAGAAATTATCTAAGTAATTTGGAAGAGACCGCAGAGGCCAATTTTTTTAAAACTTTGACCCCTATTATGACCTCTTAAAATTTATTGTTTTGGACTCAAATAAAATTATTACATTATATCCATGTCCAAGGAACCTATATCTAAAATTTCATGTGCGCAGACCCAAAATTGTCGGAGGAGTTTGGTAGAGTTCTCAGGGGACAAATCGTTGAACTTTGACCGCTTAATCGCAAAATTTCTGGCCCAAAACCGATCACATCGATTTTCCCAAATCTCAGTAACTTGTATATCAAATTTCGAGTCTGTAGACTAAAAATTGACAGAGTTATTGCGTAGAGAAATGTACACAGACACACAGATACACAGAGGGACACTTTCACTCATATATATATATATATATATATATATATATATATATATATATATATATATATATATGTATATATATATATACCCCGACACACACGTTGATATATTTCTTAATATATGCATACTTAAGTATTCATGAATTTCATGTGATTGATATTTACATATATAAATATTTTTGCATATGTAGCAAATATACACAGAATATATTATACACGCACCGTAAACGGCATTATATAGGAATATGTGTGTGTGTCTCCGTGTCCGTCCGTGTGTGTATGTGTCTGTGTCTGGACATGCGTGAATGTGTGTATGCTTGCTTGTGTATTTATGCGTTTGAGACAAAGCTTTGAAAGGTATACTCTTCTGTGCGACATCTAATTAAAGACAGAAACAATATAGTTATAATAACGGATGCAACTATCCACACACACACACACACACACACACAAACGCACGCACACACACAAATACATACACATGTATATATATGTGTGTATATATGTGTGTGTGTGTGTGTGCGTGTGTGTGTATGTAGGTGGGTGGGTGATATGGATACTTCCGTATATTTCGGAATATATACTCCGCCCTAACATATATGTTGTTAGGAAATCAACACATATGATTTGTTTATAGTGGTGAAGGCTTTGTGAAGAACCAACCATTTATCTGGTATAACAGCTGATCTTTGTCAGTGCAAGCTTGCAACTGGACAGACCACACAGTAGACTTCCTGTTATACTACAGAGTGTTCCTTCTTTTTTATGCAGGTCTTAACGTAAGTGGAGGCGCATTTCTCGCAGTTTATTTTAATGTTTCCTCGGATGCTAACCTGAGACTTTCTCGCCCATGGCAGTACATAAAACACCTAGCGTCCTCTAATTTGGTTTAGTTAATCGTTGTTAACTTAAAAAAATTAAGCGAGAAATTACATGAAGTTACGTTTTAATATAACGCAATTTTGGTACTTTTCTCACAAAATAAAAAAAGGAGTAGATAATATTTGGGGAAAAATGACGGTTCCTTCGTCTTTTGGCTAAGATCAAAGTGTAGTACCTATTCCACAGATAACTTATTTTGTTCTTTTTGAAAGGATCAGCCAATTGGCTCTCGGGATAAGTTTAAGGTGGTTTAACTCTACTCACTTTTGTTAACCAGGATCTCACCACCTCTTTTGAGGAATCAAGATCTCCAGGACCAACTCCACATTGTACGAGCTTGGACCTCAAAACCGATCCCTTATTTAGGAGACTGGTCTTTTAGGACCAGCAAAACTAGTTGGTAGTTGCGATCTGTTTTGTTGTTTGTGTGTTTATTTGTTTGTTTTTTGTTTTGCTCTTCGCTGCTGCCTCTCCTCTCGTTGCAAGAATGGTTTATTTTTTCAGCACTTAATTGCCTTAGCAGCACTTTGACCTGCTAGGTCCCAGCTTTGTCTTCTCTCGCTGTGTTGATATGTGAAGTTGATTAGTGCAGGTATGCTTTTCCAAGAATGTTATATATATATATATATATATATATATATATATATATATATATATATATATATATATATATATAACAAAAGAAGGTATATATATTTTTTATTAGAAAGATAAAAAATATTTTCTCTTAACCTTATTTTTCCACACTATTTTATTTTAATTTTTTTTAGTTATCAAAATGAAAATTATTAAGTTCTTTTTAGTTTTTTTTTTAAATATTTCTAGCACTATCTGCCTTACTACAAAAAATATTAGTTTTTTTTTATTTTGGTATTTAACCCCCCCTCATATTTTTGTTGATGAGGAGACTTTGTTTAAAGAAATTTATTTTATCAAATTATTGTTCAAGACATATTGTCTATTTCAATAAAAACATCGTTTCCGAAACAGTCGTACAATCTATTAAGTTTGTCTGTTTTCCTTTTGAAACTGATTTTTAATTTAATTTTATGAATCGTTTTACTCAATTTATATATATATATATGTATATATATATATATATTTATATATATATATATATATATATATATATATATATATGCGGCTCTGTTGAGGTCCTTTTCTAAGTGAGACATGCCTTCATGATCATCCTGCTCCACATGTACGTCTGAATAGCAGCATCCTCCTAGCTGGTGAGAGTGTAGTGACACTGTCACATGTAGGTCTTTATGTTGTACTTATATCTCCTTTTCTGTCCTCCTTTGGACCGCTTTCCCTCTTTAAGCTTCATGTAGAGCATTTGCTTTGGAAAGCAGTCATCAGGCATGCGCATAACATGGCCGCAAATAACAGGAGGAAGCAATGATATAAGAGGCCTAATACTTCCGCTTCTTAAACTACCAAGTCGACCTCACTACTGCAATAAAGTCTGAGGGTTAATGATCGGTCTCCACAGCAATCTGAGGATCCACAAATGACCAGACCCAATCTCACCGACGGGAGAAAAATAATACTAGTCACGAGTGATTGCCGATTATATATATATATATATATATATATATATATATATATATATATATATATATATATATATATATATATATATATATATTATTATTATTATTATTATTACATTTTCACCCCAAACAAGGTAAATTGCCACTTTGGTGTAGGGGGCTACTATCAGGGGAAACAACTACTAGGTTACTATGTAGGGATTTGGGCAGCAAGATGTCGGTTAACGTTACACTTGAACTTCTGCACGTCAGTAGTGTTGGGGAAGGAGCGACCTGGAAGGAATTCCAGAGTCTAGCGGTTCTGGGTAAAAATCTTTTGGAGTAAAAATTGGAGTAGTATTGGAGTAGGGATCTCTACAGTGTGAGGGTGGGATTTAGCAGCCTGTCGGGTTTGTCGAGGGCGCTCACGTCGTGGGGGCACAAGTGATTGCAGTTCGTCAGAGCCTTCACCACTAATATACTTGTAGAAAAGGCAGAGGGATGCAACATTTCGTCGATGGGACAGAGGCTGAAGCTTAGATGCCAGTTCAGGACCTATCAGGTTTGCGACTCTCTTTTGAACCTTGTCTAGGAGCGAGAGACTAGTAGCAGATGCACCAGCCCAGATGTGACAGCAATACTCGATACATGGGCGAATAGTGGCCTTATAGAGGTACAGGATACTTTTGGGTGTAAGTAGTTGTCTAGCACGGTAGAGAGAACTCACCTTTCTTGCAGCGTCTGTGGCAATGCCTTCAATGTAATTGTTCCAACTCATGTTTCCTGTGAACGTTAGGCAAAGGAGTTTGAAAGATGTACTCTCAGATAAAGAGTCGTTGGCCATTGCTATAGGTGGTATATATATATATATATATATATATATATATATATATATATATATATATATATACAAATAAAAACCGTCTATAATAGAATTTCAAGATTCAGGATATGCCTTTCCAACGAGACTTCATTTGTTAAATTTTGATCAAGAATCGCTGAGATTTAAAACTCATAATTGCTAAAACAGACGGTATATATATATATATATATATATATATATATATATATATATATATATATATATATTTATATATATATAATTGTGGGTGCATGTGGGTATATATATATATATATATATATATATATATATATATATATATATATATATATGTATACACTCATAGCCAAATTGAATATTTAAATGCTCATATCTTAGGTTCTCTGGGACGAAACTAAATGAAAATTTTAAGTCTTTTTAAATATGATATAGTTAATATTTGATGAAAATTGTTTAAAAACCCTCATGATTTCAAACAGAGTTGTATATTTAGTGTCCTGGAGAGCTTTTTTAGTTTCGTTTCTTTCAGATTAATTTTGCGAGGAAACATTAGCAAATAGTTATAATTGTTTACACCTTATTTGCTAAACATGGAAAAACACAAGTATGTAGGCATCCTGAGTAAAAGTGATTTTTTTGGAATAGACTAGATTTATACTTGGAACATCAAGGTTGTAAAACCGTGTCGATAACCATTATCCTACCGCCACTTCCTAATTCATAAGTGAGTACAATTGATCAGATGTGATTTGATATCGGTATCGTCGTGCACATTCCATAATCTTTGACGAAATCTCATTCAATAAGGGCACTTTTTATTTATTTTTTCATTTAAAATTTGTAATTCATGGATCGAAATTAATCAAGAAATAAAGCAACCCGAGGATTGAGATTATTTATGTAGCATGGCTATCAGTTTAGAGACGAAGAACGTTATGATACGAACGGAAAATATTCAAAGGACAGATTAAGCTTGAACTACTCGGGGAGACGGTTTATAACAGGAACCCTTAAACATTGAACTTTAAATTTACATATTGTAATCTACACAAAGTAGTCCCGTAGTATCGTGCGAAGTAGCTTTCTCAGTTGAAGTCGCGTCTTATGCTAATCACGCGTAGAGATAAGAATGTTTCATGTTTGTTTGTTTTTAGATACGTTCGTTTGCACCTTCCTAAGTAGATATTTCCATACATGTTTGAAGAGGCGTTCAGTTCTTTCCCGGTTAATTTGTACGAAGCCATTTTCGTGTAGGTGTAGAAGCTGGTGTGGATGTGTGTGGGGGGTGTGCTCACGCGCGCAATCTCGATCATGTGTGTGTGTGTGTGTGTTTGTTTTAAGATGTGCGCAGCGAGAAACCTCCGCTTCCGAGTCACATGCGCATCTGTTAATCAGCCGACACATTCGAGAGAAGCAACTCATACATTACGCCCTTCCGGGCATAACAAACAGAAATTGGAACGACAAATCTGGAGATTCGTCCATTCAAACTACGCGTTTATCGATGGAAATTCTATTTTCAATATAAGCGTGCGAAAAAAAAGAGTAGTGTTTGTATGATTCGGATAACTTTTCTCATCTTGGATGGTATTCTCACAACGTTTCCACCGATATAACTTCCGACTAACTTTAACGAGATCTTATCGAGCTCGGGAATCTTTCCATCGAAAATGGGAATCTTTTTATTCTAGTGTAATTTGCCCGTCGAAATATTTTTGTCGAACTTGAAAATTTGCAGTAAATTTCGAACAGTACGGTTTATTTAATCAATTGGGGCAAGATGTTCTTGTTCCGTCAGCTATGAATTGGTACAAATGTCAGCAAACCACAGTTTTTATTTTTTATATCGATGGTGAGCAGAACATATTTACATCAATTGAAACAGCACAAAAAAAATGAGTGTATGCTTTAAAATATAAACATAAAATATTTCCATAAATTACAGTTAATACATAGACATTATCTTTCAATCTGACTCACTTTTACGTTAAATTGAGATATATCTGCTCCATTCTACGTGTGCTATACTCTTACTGAGTCAAGAGAATACTTGGAAATAGGGAAAATAAGCCGTTCACTTAGAATTATGAGCATTAATCTATGTGAGGAATGAAAATTTAACCATCAGAATCGTATCAAGTACCAGTGGATCTTTTTGTAGATTAGATGCCCGAGTTAAACAGAAAGATTTCCGTGTTACACAAGTTATACATGAAGAAGATCGGGCGTGATATCGGTCGAAACGTTATGAGAAAATCATTAAAAATGAGAACAGTAATCCGCATAATTCAAATCCAAGAAAATATCAATCCTCATCTAAAAAAAATACCCGAAACATGTAAAAATATTTTTTCGAACAGTGAAAACTAAGTGTTGCATTTGTGTTAAGCCATGAGGGAGTCTGAACTTTTTGATAAACATGTCCAGGTGTGACTCTTATTTTGATCTTGGTATCCCCATGCAATCAAATTGATCTTTAAAACAGAACATCGACTCAGGAAATCATTATTTTGCTCAGGTTTCGTCTCATATAGATGTAACCACCAGCAGCTTGTCCAAAACAAACACAAAACACAGCGTACGGCTAATTCTTCGGAAATGGTTGGAAGGATAATGGTTTGGAGTTAAAAGAAGTATTGGGTTATTGTTTTGGAGACGCCCACTAATTAGCATACGTGGGTGAAAAGATATAGATAAAGGTATCAAGTCAGCAAGACCGGGGAGCTGTGTTCGGTTCGAACGCATGTGCCAGTTGCTCCATGAAAGACTTTAACACGCCCTCTGCCGGACAATCTTCCAACTGCAGTACAACTGCACCTTTGTAAATATGTATTATCTTTTCGTCTTAATATATTTGTTTTGCCTTTACTTTCTGCGTTCGTGTTGTTATTGATACAGACACAACAGTTATGTTTAACATAAGGATTAAAGTTCGAAATGGTTTGATTTCGGTTAGGGTTAACATTTGAAAGAGTTGGGTTAGTTTAGAAATAGAAAGAGTTGAGTTAGTTTAAGGAATGAAAAGAGTTGGGCTAGTTTAGGCATAGAAAGTGTTGGTATAATGTTGTTAACTATTTTTATTGTTTTATGTTGTTTCCTTTCCCACTGCCAAGAAATTTGTAAAAAAAATATATTTTTTTAAATTAAATTTCAATTTAATAAACCACTTTGTGGATATTTTAAGTAGGATGTCCCATGGAGTAAATGTGTTATTCTGGCGACTAGATATATTCTGGCAAGGAGTAACACAGGTCAATACATTACAGAAGTACAGATTACCAACGGGGCTTATCTATATATCCATGATAGTGAGAATATATATGTGATTACATTTCTCAACCGATATACTCAACGATTTTTGAGCGACATATTTAAAATTTAGTATATAAAATATTCAGACAGGTGGAAAACATTTTAATCGATTATATCCGAACAAAACGGGCTACTAAGGGGTCAAAATTAAAAAGTTGCCACATGGAGATAGTCGTATTTGTATCTGCTTGCTAACTGTTCTACGAATGCGCGTGCGTGAATGGTTCACATGAGACAAACATATGTTTTTTTCATTTTTTTTATTACATTTTCACCCCAAACAAGGCACATTGCCACTTTGGTGTAGTACTATCAGGGGTAACATCTACTGGGGTATTGTGTGGGGATTTGGGCAGCAAGATGGTTGTTCATGTTACACTTGAACTTCTGCACGTCAGTACAGTTGGAGAAATAGCGACATGGAATGGAATTCCTAAGTCTAGCGGTTCTGGGGAAGAAACTACTGGAGTAGAAATATATTTTACATCTAGGGGTCTCTACTGTGTGTGGGGGGTGAGATTTAGCTGCCTTTCGGGTTTGTCGAGGGTGCTCACGTCGTGGGGGCACAAGTGATTGCAGTTCGGCAGAGCATTCTCCATTAAAATACTTGTAGAACAGACAGAGGGATGCAACATTTCGTCGATGGTACAGTGGCTGAAGCTTAGACGCCAGTTCAGGGTCTATCAGATTGGCGACTTTCTGTTGAACCTTGTCTAGGAGCGAGATACTAGTAGCAGATGCGCCAGCCCAAATATGACAGCAATACTCCATACATGGGCGAATAGTGGCCTTCTAGAGGTACCGGATACTTTCGTGTGTTAGTAATTTTCTAGCACGGTAGAAAGATCCTATTTTCTTTGCAGCGGCCGTGGCAATGCTTTCAATGTAATTGTTCCAACTCATGTTTTCTGTGAACCTTAGGCCAAGGAGTTTGAAAGATGCACTCTCAGATAAAGGGTCGTTGGCCATTGCTATTTGTGATATCGTGTTTTATTAATTTGTAGCCATGCTTATCTAATATTCCATATCGTAACATTATGTATCCTTCTATATATCTGTTTATCTACCTCTTTTTCAAGAATGGCCTGGTGCTTACGAAATCTTACATTTCTTTCCAGTGATCATCATCGATTTGCTACTTTTGTTCGCCGCTTCTGTTTCCCGAACAACCATTTCCACATACGCTTGCGAAATATTTGCATTGAACAAATCGTATTCTCCGCGAGATATTAAATAACTCCATCATCTTTGTCGACTATCCACTAACCTTCGCTTCCTCTTTGTCTTTCAACGGGAAAACAGTTTTTCCCCCGATGAACACTCTTATCTCTTGCTCATCTCATTCGCTCTCCCCCTTCCCTTGTATTTGCTCTTTTCTTTCTATTCTCTATATCGTATTAACAATGCAACTGCCTATATCAAAATATTATGTCTCATGAACACAGATGATACCTTTTCCATACTTTCACTCTCTCCCTTTCCTTTTGAGCTACTGTTCTTTTAGGCTCTCAATATTTATCATGTATAATATAAATCTCACATGTCCGGTTAAATGTACTTATATATCTATGTTTGTATGTTTGTCTAAAACTTTCGACAGAGGCGACGGATTTTCACGAGATTGGTATCGTTTTGAAGCGTGACCCTTCAAACGGCAAATACCGAAAAATTGGCACTTTTCCACACAGAGGAGTCGCTTTTTTCGCCGATAATTTTGAAAGTCATACCCTCTTTTCGATTGACCAGCCTTAATTCAAACGTTCGCCACTTCTGGTTTGGCGATGGATGGAATGGCTAAGACGTTAGTTTTTTTAATTTTTTTTTTTTTGGAACATACTTTTTCTGCTTGCCTGCCACCAACGATTTTTTTGGGCTCTATACACAACTCCTAAAACCCGGGCAAGGCCGGGAACTCAAACTAGTTTATCAATATATCTTTTTGTTATTTATTTTTTCTGTTTTGTTCTCCTCTTCATTTTATCATCTAACTATTCATCAATCTATCAATCTATCAACCAATCAATCTGTGTATGTATGTATGTATGTATGTATGTATGTATTTGTGTATGGGTGTATGTATCTATCTATCTATCTATCTAGTTATCTATCTATCTATCTATTTATGTCAGGTCATGTCATATGCTACTGGTACCATGTAACCCATTATTACCTACCTCATGGTCGGGTCACCGGCGACTAAACTGGTTCCCCCATCAGACTTGTTTGGTGAGGAGGGTGGCTAGTCTCCCTGAAGGATTAAAAACAAGACCTTCCAAAACGGCGAATACACCCTTTGTCGGGGTCCACGGCTAACTAGCACCGTATGTGTTTGTGTGTATGTATGTATGTATGTATGTATGTATGTATGTATATGTGTGTTGGGGTGGAGAGGGCTCCCGTAAGCCGTAGTGAAGACAACCTTTCTAGGAGAAGCAAATCTCTAATTTAAAAGAAAACATAAAGCGGGAGACCAGTACCCGCATTAAGCTGGTCTGCAGTTTAACTTATTGCTGGCTATCTTGCTCTTGCTTGTTGCTGGATCTCAACATTTTGAACCGCGAGAGATACTTAGCTGTCGTACAAAGCTAAGACTTTGTAGCATCATCTGTGTATAGATACTCCCTCAGGTATTTGTCTATTAAAATGGTCCTGTGGCGATGGAAGTCATTTTTGGGTTCATGTATTTGAGGGAGGGGCACTCGTCTGACAAGACGTTGCAATCATCATTTATTTCTCAAATTTTCTCTTCTTCCGCTATTTTTTTACAATCTAAGTCGTTATCTATATCTCACCGGTTTCGGAATCGATCAATTTTGTTTCCGCTGTAGCTATCTTATATTCTCTCCACATCTATCGCCCCATAAAGCTTTCTCTTTCTCTCCACTATCTCATTTCTGCCCTTTTGTTGACCTCTTTTCACAAACACACACACACACATCCATCTCACACACAGACACACAGACACACACAAAAAATATATACCGTGCCGTTAAAAACAAAATCCGCACTTATCATTTTTTTTTTCAAAAACCGTGAATTAAAGCTAAATTAGTTGTACATTTTTAAGCAACTTATACCTCATTTCATTCAATTTTTCTTCCTCTATAATTGTACCTGTTCGTGTGTAACTTTTTATTGAAGTGTCCTAGTGTTAACGTCAATTTAAAATATTAACGTCAACTCGAGAAGGAAAAAAGAAAACACCGCGCATCGTGAAATTATTTAAATGTAACTTAACAACATTAATGCCACACAATGAATTAATGATACTCAATGAAATACTCCGGTAAAAGGGCATCCTACTTCACTTTAATTTTTGTCTAAAGTTTTTCCAGATTTTGAATATTATCATTGTGTGATTTTTACTTGATGTTGCCAGCTGTGAGAATGTAAGCATTATCCTACATGAAGATGGGATTATCAACAAAATCCAAGTCAAAGTAAGGTAGAAATGCTCACTCAACTCATGAATGTACTTTTTCTTTTACATGTGAGTCACCACGTATCAAGGCCCAGAACCCACTCGGGGATAAGGCTTATTGTGTGTACAGTAATCAATGGGATAGTATCGTAGTAATCGTTAGTAATGGAGATTTGATAATATGTTTTACTTAAGGGGGTGGTTTATGTTGGACTTTAAGACATCCAAGTTGTAGTCAGGTGGGAAACAGGCAAATGGAAGAGAGTTCCACAGGTGTGCACTTCTGAGAAAGAAGCGTTGTTCATGGAAGCTACGTTTTTCTTTTTTTATTTTATATTTTTTTTACACAGTGATCACCACTTATCAAGGCCCGGAAGCCACTCAGTGATAAGGGTTATTGCAAGTACATTACGCTAGTGTGGAGATTTGATGAAGTGTTTACTTAAGGGGGCGGTTCATTAAGAATTTGTTAACGTTGGGCTTGAAGACATCCAAGTTGTAGTCAGGCGGGAAGCAGGCAGACGGAACAGAGTTCTACAGGCGTGCAGAGATAAAGAGTGGAGAAATTATTGAAGCTTTGTTCATGGAATCTACGTTTTTATTTAATCAGAGATAAAGAGTGGAGAAAATTATTGACAGTGGTTTCAGCTAGACGAGTGTTTTTCGTGAAAGATTGGTCGAATTAATTCGACTCTGCAATTGACTTATAGTCCCTGAACTGTTGGCACTAATAAAGGCCCCACACAAAAATATGAAGCCCCACAACTTTGCAGCGTGGAAACTCTGCACCTAGGATTAAATTCTTTGTCTTTCCTTCGACGAACGTACTGCCGACCATCACTGCCTGCCCTATTGAACTTGATTTTGTTGCTAAAAATCACTTTCGACAATATGAAGAGTAATGATCTTCATTTTATTTGACGAAGTCCAGACCGCGCTTCCTGTTCTTTACAGAAATCATTGTCTTGCCTCTTGAAACAAAGCCTCGTCAATTGAATTATTTCAATTTGTTCTTAACTGTAGAAAGAGAGCCATTTTCAACAAGATATCACTGTTGTCGGATTTGGGGAGACATTTCACATCTGTTTTTGAGGCTACAGATCTTGATAGCATTATCTTCCCTGTAAAAAATAACTATAGGACGACTAGATTTAGGTGCATCACAAAGACTGCCGATGTTGTGGTGCTTTTGCACAGTCATTCGTACCGTTTTCTCATCACATTTTAATCTGCGGCCGATTTCTCTATTGGATAAACCAGAAAAACGGAGATTGATAAGCTGGTGACGATCACTAAGAGGGATATATATATATATATATATATATATATATATATATATATATATATAAAGCTTCCTTTACATACACAGACATACACAACTTCGCGCACACACGCACACAAACAAACACAAACGTACAAACAGATACGCACACGCACACACAGAGACAGATATATATATATATATATATATATATATATATATATATATATATATATATATATATATATATATATAAACACATAAGATATTGAATAAAAATGGTTCCAAAACGCTATTTTGCTTCAAATATGTGTGTGATATTCTCTACGAAACCCTTAATGGTATCATCTCAAATAGACGTTCTTATACTCCCATCATCATAATAATAATGTAATTCAGAATTTTATTTGTAGTTGCGGTGCTAGTTACATGGGTCAGACGACATTAAGGTTGAACAGCACGTAGCCAGCAAAATTAGAAATGGAGCATACCGATCAACAAATGTTCTTATCAATACATTAGGCTCTTCAATAACTGACCATCTCCTTAAAAACCAGTCATGCGCAGCGAGCTTCAGCACGAACTCATTTTGAATTCTTAGTCGTGCTTACTTCACAGTCACGTTCAGGCCTTCTATCTTCAAACGGAGTAAAGCTTCTTAGTTTTTAACGTGTTTAACATCTAGGATCTTCGAAAATTTCCTTACGTTGCTTTATTATAATAACTACCTTGTTTTTTAAACAGTAAATTAACGCAACGCAGATCATTTTTTTAGTAATGTACCTTTTCCGTGTTTTTTTCCTTTATTTAATCGCAAATCCCTCGACTTGAAAAAGCGACGACAAATCTTTTTTATCTTTCCTCTCCTGTTCCTTTTTTCTTTTTTAACGTGTTTTACATGGTTTAATTTTAACCATGATCAATTAAAAATCGTCCCTTTCCTGACATCAAAAATTAATTGTTGTACCTCCCCAAATATATATATATATATATATATATATATATATATATATATATATATATATATATATATATATATATTACTATTGGAGAAAGCTAGTTCGATTAAACTATTGCTAAAAATTTGTATAAAGTGATGAAAGTCTCAAAATATCACGACCTCTACCATCTCGGTTGTATCAAACAGTAAGTTCATATTTACTGATTTGTATTGTAGTGACGTTGATGCATAAATGTATATACCAATTAAAAACAACAAAACAAATAAGATTTTCCTTTGTTTGTCAGTTTTGTTCATGCGTCACACCAATATTACAGCCAGTCACATACATTGCTATAACCTTCAAAAACTTCTCCATATCTATATGTATTCATATGTATACAGCGCCCCCAACCCCCACAAAGGCAAAAGCACACTCACACATATACACACACATATATATATATATATATATATATATATAAGATGTTACTTAAATTTAACCGCCAAACTTATATATATATATGTATGCATATATATATATATATATATATATATATATATATATATATATATATATATATATATATATTAACGTTATTCTTGGTTCGTTCAAAACCGATAAAACGATATTTCTACATTACCAATTTATTTGAAATTTTTAGAAAATCTATCTGTAAAGTCAAGGAATGTTTTCATATAATTAAAATAATTTAACATTGTGAATTATAAAAATAGTAAATAAAATTATAATACTTTTCGTAACTGCGAGACTGTCCGCCGTTTCATTTCCGGTAGAAAAGAGCCTTTCAATTGCACCAGGCGTTGACGACTTTCGAATTACAACATTTTACTTAATAATAGCCAACGTAAGTGCGTGAGAAACTGATAAACGTTTAGTAACTTTTTCCTTTTATTATTCTTAAAGAGTAAAACATTTTTTATTCATGAAAAGAGTTAAGCCAACGTCAATAAATAAATACATGTTTGTACACGTGACCAATTATCAATAAATGATTTAGTTACTTTTTTTTAATTATTTAGAAAAGAGTAAAGCCAACGTAAATAGCGTCTGTAAAGGTGCGAAAGGGAACGACAGTAAATAAAAAATGTTACGTGCGCATGCGTTAGCCTTGACTAAGGGGGTACTAAGGGAACAACCATTATATATTTCGGCGGGTCACCATGGAACTCAACGCCCAATGAGTACCAAAAATAGTTTTCATGATATGAAGAAATTACTTTTTTGAAAAGTGGGCGATCACTTTTCTATGTAAATTAAACTTAAAATGAACACCTACTTTCTGGCCAGCTGATTTATTTTCGTGTTTATTGGCTAAAACATTTTTTGATAAGGCATTTTGGTACGCGGCATCTAACGACACTCGATTTTCAAGAATTCATTTTTTTTTTTGGCTTAAAGCTTTCCTGGCGAAGCCGACCTAAAATCAATTTGTCTAATTCTTAATTTCTTATGTTATTGAAAATAAAAATAGCATCCCGGAATTTTGATAAAAATTTTCATTATGGCCCGTCTCACGTCCGTCTATAACCAAATACCTTTTGTGGTTGGCGTTTGAGTCCCATGGCGACCAGCAGACTTATCCGCTCATGTAAATTAAAAATGTTTGTAAGTGGAAATTATAAATAAATGGTTTAGTTACTTTTTTTTAATGCATGGAAAGAATAAAGCCAACGTAAGTACGTGAGAAATTATTAATAAAATGTTTAGTAACTTTTTCCTTTTATTATTCTTAAAGAGTAAAATTTTTTTTATAAATGAAAAGAGTTAAGCCAATGTAAATAAGTAACTAAATGTGTGACACATTATCAATAAGTGGTTTAGTTACTTTTTTATTATTTATGAAAAGATTACAGCCAACGTAAATGTTTCTAAAAGTGCGAAAGGCAACGTAAGTAAATAAATAAAAAAAATGTTACGTGCGCATGCGTTAGCCTTGACTGAGGGAGGGAAACAAAGGGAACGACTATGAAATAATTCTGCGGGTCACCATGGAACTCAACGTCCAAGGAGTACCAAAAATATTTTTTATGATATGAAGAAATTACTTTTTTTTGTAAATTTAAGTTAAAATGAAAACCTACTTTCTTGCCACCTAAGGAAGGGGCATTTATTTTCGTGTTTATTGGCTTAAATGTTTTTTGACAAGGCACTTTGGTACGCGAGTGCATATTTAACAGCCTTCGTTTATGCTCCTGCGTAGTGTAAACAAAGGCTACGTCTTTGAAATGGAAAATAGTTCCAGAGTTCAGGGGTTACCATGCAAAAGAAATCAAACAAAAAGCTTTTTAGCAAAGAAACACTCAGAAAAATGCCCCTCTCTCAGTAACACGCAAAAAAAAAAAAAAAAAAAAAATCAGCATTCATTTTTTTCTATCGAATTCATTCGCTATTTTTATTGAAAACTATTTTCCCCCAGAATGTTTGATAAAATTTTCTATTAAGGGGCGTGCGTCTCACGTTCGTACATAACATTTTTTTTTGTAGATTTTGGTGTGCTAAAAACGAATCTGCAAACCGTTTCCGTCGAAAAAAAAATAGTTTTTTATGATGTAAAGAAATTACATTTTAGAAAAGTGGGCGATCACTTTTCCATGTAAATTTAACTTAAAAGTAGCTCACACCTTCTAGCCACCTGAGAGAGGGGCGATTTTTCCCCATGTTTATTGGCTAAACAGCTTTCGTTTATGCACAGCGTAAACGAAGGCTACGGCTGTGAAATGGAAAATAGTCCCAGAGTTCAGGGGTTATTACCATGCAAAAGAAATCAAACAAAAACTGTTTAGCCAAGAAACACACAGAAAAATGATACTCTCTCAGGTGGATAGAAAGTAGGTTCTCATTCTAAGTTAAATTTACATTGAAAAGTGATCACCAACTTTTCGAAAAAGTCATTTCTTCATATCATGAAAACTTTCTTTTTGCGACGGAAACAGTTTTCAGATTCGTTTTTAGTACAACGAAATCTACAATAACATATTTCGTTATATACGGACGTGAAAGGAGCCTTAAAGTAAAATAATACCGGATTTTGGGGGGCAGATTTGTTGTTTAGTTGTACAAATATCCTCAAACCAGGTAATCATTAAAAGGTACTCTTAAAAGTCGTCACCTGTATCGAGCAAAAGTTTAAAACCACCGATTATATGCCAGCATTCGTCATGGTAACATATATTGAGTGAGTTTCTAACATTACTTTGTATAGTTTTTTTAGTTTAAACTCATTTTCACAAAATTTCTCCAAACTTTACGTGTTCGATATAATCTGCCGCCATTTGTATTTTTCAAATATACCGATAAATATTGAATGTTTTTGAACCGATTAAACATTATACATTACATAAACACACTACAATCTTATCCAGTAAGGTAGAACATTTACTTTTCTTGCTTTGATAACATTTATTTGTTATATATTTATTTTTGACAACTTCTTTGTATATGTGTTTAGTAATACAAACCCTTTTCATTTAATATACCATTTATTCGGCTCGAAAAAACAGTGTTTATCAGTGTATTTGAAAGCTACAAATGCTGGCGGACACTGTTGATTACATTAAGTTTGAGAAAGTGAGTTAACACTAAAAAACTATACAAAATACTGTCAGAAACCCACCAATTATGCCAGCCTATGTCATGGTAACATGTTATTCGGTGGGTTTCTGACACTGTTTTGTATAGTTTTTTAGTTTTAACTTACTTTCCAAAATTTAACATATTCAACAATTTCGACCTTTTCTGTTTTTCGAGCCGATTAAACATTTTACATTACATAAAAACACTAAACAATTATCCAGTTAGGTAGAAACGTAACTTACTTTACCTTTGCTTTCATTTGTTTGTATTTGGCAACTTTTTCGAATCTGTGTATAGTAACAACCCCCCATCACCCGAATATTAATTACTAACTCACATTTTTGTATACAGAAAACAACGACAAAAAATATATTTAACGTTTCAATATTGTTGCCACGTTCGGTTGCATCCACTGATTTTTGGTCGAATCCAAACCATGATTGACGGAAATTTCCGAGTATCCAGATAAAATTCTGCAAGAGTACCATTTTGTTTTCATTTTCGCCTTTTTCACTTTTTGGGGTGGATTGCTGTACTAAGAATATAAGAAACATGCATTTTCTATTTTTATTAGATTTTGCCATTGCACCGAATTGAGCCACTGCAACGCGTGGCAGGGTACAGCTAGTTTATATATATATATATATATATATATATATATATTACTCTATCCATATATATATATATATAATATAACTACTTCATTTACTCACATAAAATTAATATACGAAAGTATAGATTTATGCGTAAACTTCAAGTATTTACTTCAAAAGGGCTCAATACGTAGGTAGAGCTAGTTAGTAATTTATAAAATATATATGGCGATTAAGCTACACTGAATATTCTGCGTGTCATCCAATATAGGATTCGTCAGTGTTATGCACATAAGCTTGACGAATCCTATAAAGGATGAAACGCAGAATATTCAGTGTAGCTTAATCGCCATATATATTTTATAAATTACTATATATATAAATATATATATATATATATATGTATATATATATATATACATATATATATATATATATATATATATATATATATATATATATATATATATAGGAAGCAGTATCTCTTTCTAACAGTATTTCTTTTAACTTTCCTTTTGTCTGTCGCTTTCTCCACTTCGCTCTCTCTCTCTCTTTCTTTCACCCGCTTTCTTTCTTTAGTCCTTCCCCTCCTCCTTTCCTTTTAATCTCAATTTCAAAAATTCCTCACTTACTTTTATCGAATCCTAATTCACATTATTTGGGTAATTTGAACTCTCGTTCGGTTTATTTTCTTGAACTCGGGAATCTTTGTGCCGAACTCGGATATCTTTGCTGAATTTCACACAACATTTATTTCATCCACTTTGCATTCGTGTTCTTTCTTCTGCAAGTCATCCTCAATTTGTAAGACTTAAGTAATTTGCAAATGTACCATTAGTATCGTCCGATAGAGCGTTGAATATCCAGAACATTTCTTATTAACTCTTAATAACTCATCACGTTTACACTTTGCTCCACAACGCCCTTTGTTGATTGAATTACGGTTTCATTTTGTACCGATTTTCGAGTTTGATATAAATATTGCTGAGTACAACGCGGCGTACCTGAAGTAAGTCAGAGGCCGAATCTTGGTTATTATTGCATTCGAAGTGAGAACAGCGATCCGTATAAACGAACTAATACATTTTATCGATCCTCATCTAAAAAAATCTCTGAAACTCAATCTGATAATCCATTTCACTTGTTGTTTTTTTTAACTCTCTTCATTTAATTCTCTCTTCTAATGTTTCTAACCTTTCAACATTTATCCACTCTCTTTTGCTATCTGTTTTTATCTTCTTATCTCCAACACATTTTTTTTCACCCTCTCCTTTCTTTTATTTGGGTCTCTCAACCGCTTTCCATCCTTTACTCTCGCCTTCTCTATTTCCCTTTTATCGTTCTCTACATTTATCCCCCCATAAATCTCTTTTCTTTACAGTTTATATATTCCTTTGTATCGCACCGACTCGCTTTGCGCCACCCCTCTATATCTTCTATCCCGTTTGTCAAAAAACCACACCGTTCTCTCCCGCGTCGCCAACTCTTTTTAAGCTACTCATTCGATCTTTCCTTTGATTAATCGCCTTACTATGAATTCTTCTATTCAGTTATTCACCACTGCCTCTCTTCCTTTCTCCTGCTTTCTCATTTTTTAAGTCTTAATTTCTTCTCACCACTGACTTAGCTCTTTCCCTCTCCATTTCCTCGTATTACTCTCCTTTATAAATCCCAATTACACACCTTATGCCTCGCTTTCAACTCTCTACCTTCTTTGTCCCATCTATCCATAGCATTGAGCCCCTGGAGGGGCATAGGCGATCCACAACTTTATAGATGATTTTATGGTGAGGAGTTCTTTTTTTTTTTCAGGCTAAAGGCGTTGGCCCCACGCCCAACCTTTCCAAGAGGTATATACAGCGCCAGGCTTTTCCAAATAATCACCCACCTTGTACTGGCCAGTTTCAACGTAGCTTAACTTCGGTGATCTGGTGAGAACCGGTGGGTCAATGTGATTGCGCCGTACATCTTTCTTCCGTTCGTCATAAAGCTTTTTTTCTCTTCACCTTTCTCTCTATCTCTTTCTCTCCCCTCCCTATCTCTCTCTATCTGTGTATCTAACTATATTTTTGGCTGCCTGTATTTATTTCTATTTCTTTATATCATTGCCGTTTTCCTACTATTTCATACGCTGTCTTCATATAAACGCCCATCTACATCTGTCTACATCAGATTCGCAATCTAGTAGCATACGCCTTTCTTTCTTTATTCTCTATTATGTTATGAAATTCACTTTTTGTCTCCCTTTAATTCGCACTGTCATTTTTCAATCTAGATCCGTTTCTCTTTCTGTCTCCACCTCTCTGTTCCCCCTCTCTCTCTCTCTCTCTCTTTCATTACAAATCTATCTCCTACTCGCACCGCAATCCCCCCCGTTCTCTATCCTCTCTCTCTCTCTCTCTCTCTCTCTCTCTCTCTCTCACACACACACACACATTTTCTCTTTCCATATTAAACATAATTGCATCGAATTAGTCCAAACAACTGTGCACGATTCATGCGATTCGCCTTAACAAAAATCACACAATAATAATATTTGCCTTATTTTTCTTTGTTCCAATAATTTATTAACGGCGAAAGGAAATAGCGGTTGCTTCACTTCATCAGGTATTTCATTACAAGTGAAGAATGATGCAAGTTATCTCCTTTATTTCTCTCCCTCTCTCTCTATCATTGAATAAAATTCAACATCTCGTCCTTTCTCGATTCGTTTTAATCCCCGTTTCGCCTTTTATAAGTTTGCCAGATTTTCTCTCTCAAAAAATCTTCTTCTTTTGCTCTCTACTCTATACCCGATACGACATTAACCCTCAGTCACGGGGAGATGGGTTTCTCTGTCGGAGAAAACCGGGAGAGTATGAAATCCGCAAGCGGTTCCTACTCGCATATTATCTCAGTTACACGTATATATTCTCTGCCTCCCTCTATCTAATTTGCATCTTTCTACCTCACCCCCTCTCTATCGCTCTCTTTCTCTCTTTCTCTTACTCTCTCCCTCTCTCTCTTTCTCTCTACCTGCATTTATATATATATATATATATATATATATATATATATATATATGTATGTATTAATTTATAAAATATTTGGTCGTTTGTCGTTTTTATATACTCATCTTCTAGAATATATACTTATTCAGTGGGAAGATATCCAAAAAATGTAAAAATAATTAAATAATAGTGCTCAATTGTAAGAGAGCAAGTTATATTTTTTTATTTTTTTTTATTTTTTTCTGACAAGATATCACTGTATTTATATATATATATATATATATATATATATATACATATATATATATATATATATAATACTAGTGTTTCAAATATTAAAGTCATGATGTCATTTTTAGCTTACTTTTCAAATTTAGAAACTGAACATAGTATGGTATATGTTTTGGGTTCGATTCTCGCTGGTGACTCTTAAATCATATTTTTTCATAACTTTCGTAATAAATACAATATATTAAGTACAATGAAATACTCAATAGACAATTGGATCTATAATAAAAATACGACACCTGCGACATAAAAATACTATATTCAAGCGTATCTTTAAAAGTTAAACGCTGGGCAGCTTTATAGTACATATATATATATATATATATATATATATATATATATATATATATATATATATGTGTGTGTGTGTATATATATATATATATGTGTGTGTGTGTGTGAGAGAGAGAGAGAGAGAGTGAGAGAAAGAGAGAGAGAGTTCGGTAAAAATGGCACCGCTAAAATAGCAAGGTAAAAATGGCAAAAGTCGATAAAATAGGTAAAAATCACGTTGACAATAGAAATGTTGTACTGTGCGAGAAATGTACATTACGACCTATTATAAAATTCAAACAAAAACTGGTTCAGTATATTTAGAATAGAGATGAAAGATATATAAAACAATTTCAATATAAAAGACTGAATAAAATATCTAAACATATATATGAATATGTCGATAGGAAAGGTAAATAAAAAAAAAAATAAAAATAAAAAGATAAATATATAGTAGAAGGAACTACCAATGAAATGAGAGAGCCTTCTAAGACAAATTTAAAAAAGGAAATACAGAAATACCGTGAAACAGATTTAGCGAAAATCAAACGAAAAATTAGAAATACCTGGAAATATATATATACAATGAATAAGTCGGAGTTATATAACAATTCTTAGTTTCTAAGGAAAATTCATTATAATATAGAGATATGAGCACTAAATTGAAATTTTTTCTGAGGAGTACATGCACGAATAGAGCCAGTTTTGACATAATAATAACTGTTTGCTTCTGCATATAGAAACAGTCCTGTAAAAGAAATATACCAAATTTTTCGCATGCTGGAGGAACTGTTTTGCATAAACAATAAATATATGGATTCTAGTTTAATTATATATACTCTGTTGTTATATTAAAAGACATTGAGCTTCTAAGCAAAAATAATTTGTATAAAAAATGAACAATAATTGAAAATAGATATTTTACCAAACACACACACACATATATCTATAATATAATGCTGAACGCCTGTGTGTGTGACTGGTAACGAATAGGCTCCTATATTGTTAAATATTATAGAAAACTGATCGCATATAATGATAGAAGATATATGGAGACACATGAATGAGTATGTTTGATCTGGCATAATGATGAGTTATTAAAATTGTGGGGTCTGCGTACACGCCTGGTCCAGAAAGTATGGAAATAAAAAAAAAACCGTTTACAAGTGTTTTTGCTATAGATGTACATAAGAATATTTTGATAAGTATGTTTTAATTTAAATAGGGATGATATAATAAAATTGTGGGGTCTGCGTTCGCACGTGGCCTACATAGAATGGAGATAGGGACAAATTTTAATAAAAACTTTTCATATCTATCAGCGTAAGTATACTTTGATAATTATGTTTCAGTTTGAAGAAATATGGGATAATAAAATTATGGGGTGTTCGTTCGAGAGTGACCTCCATAGAATGGAAATATGTCACAAAGTTTAACAAGGTTTTTTGATATAGATCCACAGAATATTGTGATAAGTGTTTAAGTGTGAACAGGTATGGTATAATAAATTATGGAGTTTATCTATTTTATTTTTACTTTCATCATATTTTGCTTTGGTTTTAATACCCCCAAATTCGAAGTTATCTCTTTACAACCCTTCCTTTTCATAACCTATCATACTTTCATAAATCAGAGTCCATTTTCTGTTGGTTGTTTTTGAACCCAGTCAACGAGGGTTACTTTTGCTGGTATATATATATATATATATATATATATATATATATATATATATATATATATATATCACCTCTTAATATCTTTACTCATTTTTTACATAGGAATAACCACTTATCAAGGCCAAG
>NC_136516.1:4702500-4752500 GCF_053919585.1 Euprymna scolopes
GGTCTTGCACTAAAATATCCGTGGTGGGGAGGAAAGAGAGGGATAAATGCTTACATTTCACAGACGTCATCAATCTTGCATGCTTCGTAGACATTGATTTTCGACGACTCCTGAAAACGTTGTATGTAAAAGGTTTAAGCCAAATAACACTGTGTAATGAAAGAAATCGAATCTGGCAGAGCATCAAAGGAGATCGGTGTCAATTTTAAAATGAGGCTAAGCTCATACGGACATAACTGTTAGCCTAATTCACGGATATTTCATGTGGTTGCACAAGTCGGCGAGGAAAAAATAACAGACCACCCGGATGGACTTGAACTCAACTGTTTCACAATTTCCAAACTGCTGGAAATCGATTTGAATATAGACAACGTCTATCATACGGACAAAATCACGAACATAAACACACACACATACACACACCAACCACCCCTTATATATATATATATATATATATATATATATATATATATATATATATATATATATATACGGCATAATCGCGTTGACCCACACGTTCTCGCCAGATCACCGGCAGATCACCGAAGTTAAGCAACGCTGAACCTGGTTAGTACCAGATTGATGACCAATTGGGAATTGTAGGCGCAGTATATGCTCTCCGTTTATCTTGTTTCCAATCGTCCTGTAAAAACACTTCACTTGCTACTGGTATTTTACAGTGTCGACAAAGGTGAGATGTGGCTTAAGATTATGTACCTCCTGCCTCAAAACTATTACGGGCAGACACACCTTCGTGTGTATCCATAATTTGTCAAAGACTCAAGGAAGCCTTTTGAAATATATATATATAAATATATATATATATATGTATATATATATATATATATATATATATATATATATATATATATATATATATATCAAACTCTAATTATATGCCCTAGCATATCGCCGCACACTCCTGAATCCTATACCGTATCATTAATCTCTAATATGCAATATTCCCATTTCTGGCTCAAATCCCATCATTATCCCTATAATTTCTCGGATATACGTTCCCGCCTTCTCTACACTATATAATTTATACAAAATATTCTCATATTTCATATTCATGTGCCTATACTAAGACGTCGAATATCGTTTACTGACCTAGAACCCTAGCACTACTTGTAGAGAAAAGCATCGGGCTTAGAAACAACCGGGCTTAAATGATAAACCTTACTATAAGTACTGCACTTTCATTATTGAATTGATAATTTTACAAATAATTTTAAAAATTATACTCACTATTATATATTTTTATTTTTGTTTTCTTTCTACTTATATATATATATATATATATATATATATATATATATATATATATATATATATATATACAGGGTGTCCACAAAGTCTGGCTACATTATGTAGCCAGACTTTGTGGAAGCATTCCGTAAATTATGTAGCCAGATATATTGGGTACCCTTAATATATATATATATATATATATATATATATATATATATATATATGTATATATATGTATATATATAGACACACACACACGTGTATATATATATATATATATATATATATATATATAGACACACAAACACGATTATATATATATATATATATATATGAACGTGTTTGTGTGTCTCTATATATATATATATATATATATATATATATATATATATATATATATATATATATATATATATATATACAGGGTGCCCACAATGTCTGGCTACATAATCTACAGGGTGCTTCCACAATGTCTGGCTCCATAATGTAGCCAGAATTTGTGTAGACACTATATATATATATATATAATATATATATATATATATATATATATATATATATTTATATATTTATATATATATGTACATATATAATTATTTACATATATATATATATATATATATATACAACCACATGTGTATGTATATATATATAATTATTTACATATATATATATATATACACACATGTATATATATATATCTCTCTCTCTCTCTCTCTCTCTCTCTCTATATATATATATATATATATATATATATATATATATATATATATATATATATATATATATATATACAGGGTGTCCACAAATTCTGGATACATTATGTGGCCAGACTTTGTCAAAGTATATATATATATATATATATATATATATATATATATATATATATATTATATGCGTAAATACACACACATATATATATGCATAAATATATATTTTTTCATATATTTTCTATTTTTCTTGCATAAAGAATTACATGTCGCTACCTAATTATGAGCATCGTTCGGTACGCTAGTTAACAAATAGAAAGTATATTTTGCTTTACTTCGCTATTGATGAGATTGTATGAACCTCGATAACATTAATTACTTTATCCATGCGCAATACTTATCTTGAAGTGTATATACATATATATATATACATATATATATATATATATATATATATATATATATATATATATATAATGGCTGTATTTATTGGTTTCGTAGATATAAATCCAATGAACTTCATGTGATTATTTAAGGGTGTTCAATGGAGGAAAGAACTGGTATATAGTTTGTTTGTTATATATGTATATGTACATATATAAATATGTGTACGTATATGGATGTATATATATGTGTGTGTGTGTGTGTGTACTTTTAACCATTCATCAGACCTAAAAACGTCATTACTGATTCTTGTTTTTCTTTTTGTATTTTTTTTTTGTCTGTTGAAACCTTATCTCCAAATTGGGATTCCACTGAAACATTTATGCTCATATGTAACCAATTGTATAATGAAAGACTATATATATATTTAAATATATATATATATATATATATATATATATATATACACATTTATATATACATATATATATACACATCTATACACATGCATATATATCTATTTTTATATATATATATATATATATTTATAATTATGTAGTAAGTTATAAAATATATGGGACAGCATTGTCATATATGTTTGATAACTTACTACCTAGCTCTACGTTCGTATTGAGCACTTTTGAAGTAAATACCTAAAGGTTAAGCAAAAAATTGTATTTTAATTTATATGTTCAAATGAAGTAGTCATATATATATATATATATATATATATATATATATATATATATATATTTACATATATATATATTTACATATATATATATGTATGTATATATATATGTGTGTGTGTGTGTGTGTGTGTGTGTGTGCGTGTGTGTGTGTGTGTGTGTGTTATTGCACGTGGATATTTCTAGGGGTTTCTTTCTCATTCTATTACAACTATCATTATATATTATCTTTATGGTATTTAAAAAGGAGACTACACAAAAGATACACGAAACACTAACTTATTTATAAGCATTTCGGCTGTCAAAAATAGTATTCGGTATTTTCCAAAGCATTACGTACAGACAAACATTTCATAGACTATTGCTTTCTTCTATTTTTTTGTCATATGTTCTCATTCGTCGTATTTTTCTTCGATTATTCTTTCCTTTTATTCTTTTCCAATTCCTAACTGTTCAGCTTATCCTCGATTTATATTGTACTCTTTTTTCTCCAGCCCCCATTTTTCTACGCCATCATCACTTCGCCTTCTTCATCTGCATCTTATTTTCTGACATCTTCTCATTTGTTTTCTTTTTCCTTCCTTCCTTAGAGCGGCCATCTTCCTGAGCAATTTCCTCATCGCTTCCCCGCGTTTTCTTTTATCCCAGTTCTCCGCCCCGCAACCCATCCCGTACAACGATCAACTATAACACCGTGGAGCTCGGTGCTTAACTAAATAGTCATCAACGCGTGCAAATACATAGAAACAAGTGTTCCCCCCTCACTTTTGTGACGCGCATCTTTATATATGAGGAGCGTGACTGTAGGTGACACTCACTGGCACGATTGAATTTTAAATTTACAGTGAATACCTCTCATGCGCTGGCTTATTTTGACAACATTCCGGTTTTGTGTCAACGATTCCGGTTATTGGAAGGGAGCGAGATATATGTAAAAGTGTTGAAGAGACAGATAACAGATAAATAGAGATAAAAAGAGTTTCGTAGAGAGTAGTGTTGGGACGATGAATTTGAATCGGATGAATGGGAACAATTTGGGGTATTGAAATGGGTATCGGAATCGTAAGAAAATGTGTGTATTTTCCTATTCCGAAAACGATTCTTGTAATTATCATTTTTATTTGATTTTGTTTAAAATAAAATCTTCAATTACAGGTATTATTGATAAAATAATAAATATTTAATTATTCAATACTACCAATAAAACTAATATCTATAGATAAGTCCCTCCACAAGTGTTTTTTTTTAACTATGAGAAAATATATGAGCATTTGTCTTGTGTTTTTATGGTAATCAAGGAAAATAACAACTTTTATAGCAAAATATTTATAGATTTTACGAGAATCTTTTTTTATATGGAGGTACCACTTATCAAGGCCCAGAGGTCGCTCGAGGATATGGGTTAATGGGTATTCATAAGTCATTGTTATTTTAAGGTAGTAAGTCTTAGTAGGAATTTTGTAACTTGGATTACTTAGGGGGGCGGTTCAATAAGAACTTGTTCATGTTGGACTTGAAGACAATCAGATTATAGTCAGAATCTGAATCAGATTCGGTAATTGTATCTGAATCGTTGAAAATATTGGAATCGTCCTATCGCAAATAAAGAGAGAGGAACTAAAAAATCACGAGAAAGCGAGGATGGAATGAAAATCAGAAAGAAAAAGGAAAGTGCTGATAGGTGGAAAATATTAACAAAGAGAAGAGAAAGTACAGCGTCGGCAAGAAGAAAGTCCGTAGTTGTATTTTTTCAAAAACTGCAAATTTAAGCTAAATTTAATGCAACTGTTTAAACAAACTATATTTCATTTGATTCGCTTTTTATTCCTCTAAAATGTTCCTGTTCATGTTTGACTTCTAATTAGAATATTCTAGTGTTCGCGTTAATTTAAAAAAATAACTTTAAATTGAGAAGGCAAAAAGAAAGTCCGCAGCAACAATTTCGCTTAAAACCTGCTTGAATTATGGCCCCTAAATCAGTTTAAAATATCCACCAACGGCAACATAGCATCTCTAATCGTAATTGTGGTTGTTCCAGGTTATACAGCGTAATATGCCACGAATTTCTCTTAGCGATCGCCAGGAGCTCATTAATCTCCACCTTTCGGTTTTATCCAATCGAGAAATCGGCCGCAGATTTAAATGTGATGGGAAAACGGCACGACAGACTGTGCAAACACACCAGAACAAACAGTGTTTGTGATTCCCCTTAATCTGGTCGTACTAGAGTTACTTTTAACAGGGAAGACAATGCTATCAAGATCCGTAGTCTAAGAAACAGTTTTGAAACGTACCCCCCCATCCAACAACAGTTCAATCTTGTTAAAAGTGCCCTCTTTCTACTGTCAAGAACTGATTAAAGGAATTTAATTTGCGAGGATCTGTTGCAAGACGCAAGCCAATGAGTTTTGTAAAGAACATAAAGCGGCGTCTCGACTTCGTCAGATGCAATAAAGATTATGACTCTTCATATTGGTCAAAAGTGCTTTTTAGCGACGAAAGAAAATTCAAATAGATAGGCAGTGATTATAGGCGGAGGAAAGTCTCAGAAGTTAATCCTAGGTGCTCAGTTTCAACGCTTCAAGGCGGTGGAGGTTCAGTTTTGGTGTGGGCATTATTAGTAACAATATCCAGGGCCTATAGTTCGCATGCAAAGCAGAATAAATTCCACCAAGTACATTAATATGTTGACTGAGCATTTTATACCCTAAATTGGTCGGAATTTGGATGATAATCCCATCTTCATACAGGATAATGCTCCTATTCACACAGCTGGCAATGTGAAGAGATTCCTGGAAGAGCATGACATTACGTACTTGGATGGGCGTGCGCAATCTCCAGGCCCTAATCCTATTGAAAGCGTATGAAATTTCATCAAGCAACAGTTACGCAATGATAAAATTTCAAATTTGAAAGAACTTCGGACAAAAAATTAAAGAAAAGTGGGATGCCCTTTCACCAGTATATTCTAATTCAAGAAATTCTCAAAGGATTGCAGGCTGTCAAAATAAAGAACGGCTGTGCTACTAAATATTAACTAGTTTATTGTTGCTTTTGTATTTGCGTTGCATAAATTTTCTATATTTACATTTACATAACAATTTTCCATTTTGCGGACTTTCTTTTTACCTCTTCGATTTGAAGTTATTTTTTTTAATTGACTTGAACACTAGAATATTTTTATTAAAAGTCAAATATGAAAAGATAAAATTATAGAAGAATAAAATCCCAATCAAATGGGGTATAGTTTGTTTAAACAGTTACATGATATTTAGCTTAAAATTGAAGATTTTGAAAAAAAATTACAAGTGCGAACTTTCTTTTTACTGCCTGTGTATATATTATAGAGATTGGGACAGAAAGTATCAGATTTAAAGCGGCCTTAAAGGATGGGTGAAAGGGTGCACCGTTTCTTTTTAACCGTTTCATTACAGTCACAGACCTCTCTCGGACCCCACGTCGTCTGAACAATCTCGATATATAAATCTGACTCGACATATTTTAAAATGCAAATGAAGTGCATTTATTAGTCGTTTTAAAAAATAAAACATTTCATTATTTTTCTAAAGTAAATGTGTTGTATATTGGTTTATATTGGAGGAGCTGATATATTGGAGGAGCTGAAAACGTGTCAGGTGTTATCTATTGATGTAAGATATTTTTCTTTTAACAGACAGATAATAAACGTATAAATCGTATGTACGTTGTTTATTGACGTGTAAACTGTGTGTGTATGTGTGTGTGTGTGTTTAATGTGGGTGTGTGGCTGTGTGTGTATGTATATGTGCATGTGTGTTTCCAATTTCGGTGATAAAATAGATGAGTACCGACTGAAGAGACCTTGATATGGGGATTAAAAAACTATTATCAGGTTTGAAACCGAGGGTACCGATTACTTATCTCGACTAAACTTTCCGTAAATAAAAATATAAGTAATACGCTCTATTTTCGGAATGTGTTTGTTTATTATAATAGAACATTCCGCTATAATCCTTTTTTCTCCAAAATATAATAAACTATATATGTTGTATATTGATTTATATTTGAGGAGATGATATATTAAAACGTGTCATGTGTTATCTAGTGGATGTAAGATATTGTTTTTTTAACAGACAGATAATAAACGTATAAATCGTATGTATGTTGTTTAGCTAGGGGACATGATATTGACGTGTAAAAGAGTCATGTTGTATCAGACTTTTCACACGGGATATTTTTACAGTTCATATGTAAGAATAATAATATATGCTTCATACCTTTTTCTTGAAGAGTTCTTTTAACTTCCTGCTGCTCCGTGATGAACCATGAAGCGATAAGCACCAACCAATTGAGACATCTGTTCTTATTTGTGGAACCATTAAGACAACTCTTAATATTTTTATAATATAAATTTAGTACAGTTGTCTCAAATGGTTTTCACAGGATCTGCAGTTTGTCTACATGTTCTATTCTTACAACTCGTTCCCTAGCTGTCTGTCCATCCCTGTCTAGACGTCTGTCCGCTCTGGTGATCAATCCTTAACTTTCTGAATTTCTCCAAAACTAACTACATCACGTGTTCTCTTACGTCACCTAATTACGTGTATCAGACCAACCTAATCCACAACTAGTTATTTGTTTGTTAAAAAACCCAAAATAATCTTTACATACATTTTCACATTCCTTTTGCGATTCACACATCAATCATTTATTCCGCAATTTAATTTTTTATTCTTCTAATCATAATAACTGATCCAGCGACCATCCTTTGCTCAAATCAATTAACAAGAATACAATAACAATAATAATAATGTTTGGACCCTTGACCCCGCCTGCCACAGTTAACAGATACTACGCTATGATCACAGCCTAAAGGGTCATAACATTACAAATGGAATACATGTGTGTCTTTCTTAAAAGTCTTTGTCACTGCCATTCTATGCTGGCGCAAACCAAAGCTTTTTCTTTCTCGAGTAACACACGTCTATTTTGCCCGATGGTTTCTTCTTGGTCGACCACCTGGAGTATTTTATGCCCCTTTTTTTGTGACGCAAGCTCGCCCAAACTTGTTAATTTTCATAGTGCTTTAATAGCTGCTGATGCTGTTATTTTCTTTCGGCAGCTATACTGCGGCTGCTGCTGATGGTATTCTCACACGCCTGCACGCCGGCTCTTTTACACACGTAATTCGATGATTGAGAGCGTTTAAGAAATAAATAATATTATTCAGACTAAGACATAATAAAGCAAAGAAAAAAATGGCGATAGCGAGAGCAAAAAAGAATACAAGGTGCCTTTCATAAGTTTACAGAGTTTTTTTATAGACATTTAAAATCGTCATATACACCTTGTAAATTTAGTATGTAATTGCCTTTTATTTACTAAGAAGTTACCACATACCAAGGCCCAGATCCCATTCGAGGATAAGGGGTAAAGAGTGTACAGTAGAAATTGGGCAATATAGTAAGCGTTAGAAGTGTAAATTTAGTCAATTGGATTGCTCAAGGTACGGGTCATCAAGAATTTGTTTACGTTGGACTTGAAGACGACGATATTGTAGTCAGCTGGAAAGAAGGTAAAAGGAAGGGCATTCCACAGGTGTGCAGTTCTAAGAAAGAAACTTTGTTCATGAAATATACGTTTAGGTTTAATCACAGATAAAGAGTGAGGAAAATCATTGATACTGGTTTCAGCTAGATGAGTGCTTCTTGCTATACATCTTATGAGATGACTGGCCGATTATTATGCTTTTATGTTGAAATGGACGGCTACAGCAAGAATAGCCTTTTTATTACATTTTCACCCCAAACAAGGCACGCTGCCACTTTGATGTAGGGTCTAGTATTAGAGACATAAGTGCCAGGGGTACTGTGTTGGGAGTTTATCAGCAAGATGTTTGTTCACATTACACTTGAACTTCTGCATGTCAGGACAGTAAGGGAAGCATGAAACTGGAAGAGAATTTTAATGCCTTGTAGTTCTGGGAAAGAAGCTATGAGAGTCAAAGGCTTTCTTACATCTAGAGATCTCAACTGTATAGGGGTGGGACTTCATTGGTTGTCGGGTTTGTCGGAGTTATTTTCGTCGAGGGCGTACAAGGGCTCGTAGTTTGTCATGGCATCCACCATTAAAATACCTGACCAGGCAGAGGGATAGTCGATGGTACAGGGGTTTAAGTGTAGATGACAGTTCGGGATCTTCTAGGTTGGCGATTCTCTTTTGAACCTTGTGCAGGAGCGAGAGACTAGTAGCAGATGCACGAGCCTTCTAAAGCTTGAATTTCACAGCTGGTGGATTCTAATAATGTGATCTGCACGTGAGGACATTTAGAAGAACGATATGCGATTAAGTTCTGTGTTACCAAGAAAAATACAAACAAAAAAAAAACTTAATGAATATTTTAATGCTTTTTTTTTACTGTATCAAACATCAGTTTTTGAGTGGTATAAGAGACTCAAGGAAAGCAGGGAGTCTTTGTGGGATGATCAGAGTTGTGGGAGGAGTAAGGAAGTCAGAACACCGAAGTTGATTGAAAAAATAAAGAAATTTATGGATAAGGACCGTCGTCTGTCTATAAAGACAATAAGTGCAGTTTGATGTCAGTGTGAGAACTGTGCACAGAATTATACGCGGGGATTGAAAATGAAATACACAACTCCATCCTTGCCACAGACTATTTGAACCAAGGTGGGCAGCAAAACCTATAATCTAGACATTGTTCGCTGTGACTTTCTGTTATGCCCTCATCCCAAAGAAAATATTATTGGCTGCCTTTATGAGACAATTGAGGAGATAAAAAGGCTTCGACGAGGATCACGGACAAGCTAACAAAAAAGGACATCTATGGGGTCTTCCAGAAGTTGTTGGAATTATAGAACGTGAATTGCATCTAGAGCAGATCACTTCGAATGGGACACGGGTTTCATGTGTGTATCTATACTCTTATAATTTTATTATTTTTTGTGTGTTGACAACCATATAGCATATGAGTGGCGAAATTGCATTCATCTATAAAAGATCTACTTAATTTCAATATTCTTTTAAACATTCATTTTTATTAATTTCTGTTCGTTTTTTAGGTTTTCTCGTGGGATGATCATCTTTAGTTAACTGGCACGTATAATTATATTCATGCGGATATTCTACAGGATTTATACTTGCGTAAAAAGTGTATAGTAAACACAAACGTCTTTCTATATATATTTATGTATGCGTTTATATATATTTATTTTTTTTTAAATTGCCTACAAAATTCTGTCACCTTTTGGTCTACAGACATGAAAATTATTGTAAAGGGTATTCGAACACATGCGGAACTTTATATTTTTTGTGCCGGTATGCTCATATTTATGCGCATAAGTGTGAAACTTTTAAAAAACTAGTATCTGCCAGGTTAAGATCGAACGACGGCATTACGAATATGCATGCGTAACGTAATCGATATGGTTTATATTTGAATTTTTAGCCTTGCAGCGAACATGCCTTCATTGCTCAGGCATTAACGTCAAAGGAAAATGTAAATTTTTAGCTAAACATTTTGGTAGATGCTCGATTGTAGCGCACGAGTCATTTCACAAAAACTTTTTAAATCATTACTATATATTGGGTTCAATATAATATAAAAATTAATACGAAATCAGCATTAATCAAATATCATTTATTATGCTGGGATTTGCTAGTTATTAAAGAAAAAGGCGATAGGAAAAAAGTTTTAAAACTTATTGAACGCACCTTGTATATATACGAGTAAGAGTGAACAGGGAGAGAAAGGAAGGAGAGTAGGATGAAGAGATATTCTTTGAGATACCCAGAGAAGAGAGATAAGATTATTATAAAGCATAGAAAGCGAACAATTTCTGACGATACAAAAAGTATAGAGATAAAAGTGGAGAAGTAAATGTTAGCGATAAAAAGAGAAAGAAGAGATTGGAAAACGGGAGAAAATGAGAGTGGGTAGGAGTGAAGTGAAGAGGGAAAATACAGATTATATATAAAAAAAGAAAGGCGGAAAGGGAGATAAATCTGAACTAACTAAAACCAGTTCAATACAGAAAATTAATAAAAAGAAAGAAAAAAAAAGACAATGGAAATAACAGTGAGGGAACGAAAAAGAGAAAAATACACATGACACAAACCATGATAAGACAGAGAAAAGGATTTTCTTTTAAGCAATCGATATATATATATATATATATATATATATATATATATATATATATATATATATATATATATATATATATATATGAACGTCATAATCACGTGGGCACGCCGGTTCTCGTCAGATCACCGCAGTTTAAGCAACGTTGAGCCTTGCTAGTACACGATAGGTGCCCATTTTGGGAATTCTAAGCGCTGTATGTGCTTTCCGCTTATCTCGGCATTTGTTTCCAGTCGTTCTGAACTTTTACTTCCCACTGGTATTCAACAATGTCGACTCAGGAGAGGTGTTGTTGGATATTGCAAACTCTTGCCACAAATATTTCACGCGTAGACCCCTTACCGTATAATATATATATATATATATATATATATATATATATATATATATATATATATATATATATAGGGTGATCCCCCAAAACGGGTTCAACTGTAATTAGGCCCCGTTTTTTAGTGTTTTGTCCGAATGAAATGAAACTTTGGTCAAAACTAGTTTATTATATTCAAAACATCACATCAAAACACTACGGTCTTTGTCCTTTTTTTCTCCGTTCTACAGCATATATTCTAGATGGCCTCCATTTAGCTTTTAATTGTTCTTTTTGGGTCACTCTGTATATATATATATATATATATATATATATATATATATATATATATATATATATATATATATATATTAATGTATATTATATATATTATATAAATTGTGTATATTATATATAATATATAAATCATATATATATATTATATATATTCATTGTATATATAACGTATATATATATATATATATATATATATATATATATATATATATATATATTAGCAAGAGAGAGAGAGAGAGACAAAAAACATAAACCAACGATATGGAAATTATTGACAGTTCGCATTGATCAGAGATGAGTGCCCACTACGATCATAGTAATGGGTTATATACGAAGAACGCGGGTATATTTCCACCTTTACGATTCCCACGATTCGACATGAGAAACTGCGGTGGTTAAGTAGTGGACAGGAGAAGGAAATGCATGCTATCCTTTACAAGGTCTTACGAGTTCATCCAAGAATCAAAATATGACACCACGCACTCTAAAAACCCCGACTCATATCAATATTTCAAGAAAATCATGCAGAAACATAGACAGCCAATAGAAAAACAGGACTCAACATCGAAACAAATAAAATTATATATATATATATATATATATATATATATATATATATATATATATATATATATTAAATTCCACAGCCAAACAACGTCGCAGCCCACAAGAGCCATGACAATCAACGAACCGGAAGTCCAAGACTCGAGTTTCGCCCTCATTTGGGCTCATCAGTTAGACACTTTTGTATATAATACAAAAGCTGAACGTCTGCGCGCGCGTGTGTGTGTGTGTGTTTGTGTGTGTGTGTGTGTGTGTGTGTGTGTGTGTGTCTGTGTGTGTGTCTGTGTGCGCCTGGTCACAAATAGGGTCCTATATGGTTGACTATTTTCAAAACTGATCACATATAATGATAGAAGATGTATCGAGGATAAGGAATGGGTATGTTTGATCTGGCAGAACGGTGGTTCATAAAAATTGTGGGGTCTGTGTTCGCGTCTGGCACCAAAGTATGGAAATAAAACATGAAAAAAAACCGTTTACAAGGGGTTTTAAGATATAGATGTACAAAAGAACAATTTGATATGTATGTTTAAACTTAAATAGAGATGGTATAATAAAATTGTGGGGTCTGCGTTAGCGCCTGTACTCCTGTAAAATAGGGCATAAACTTTAACAAAGACTTTTCATATCTATTTGCGTAAGTATACTTTGATAATTATGTTTCAGTTTGAAGAAATATGGTATAATAAAATTATCGTGTGTCCGTTCGTGCCTGACCTCCATTAAATGTAAAAAAGTCACAAAGTTTAACGCGGTTTTTTAAAAGGGGGGTGGGCCCATAATAACACCTTAACTTTAATCTTAATTCACGTTAGCTTCTATTTATTTTTCGAGTTTAATCATATTGTGTCGGATAAATTCACCTAATAAATTCACGTACTTATTAAAGTCCTCCCAAAAATTGGAACTTTAGACAATTCTCAACACAACTTTTGCATAACTGTTTTTTCCTTCTCCACTTGCACGTTGCGCTTTTTCGAAAATAGATGAATGGATAAATAATACAAAATAAGAACGTTACTTGTTATTGTGTCAAAAGAAGGGAAAATACTGCTCACATGATTACGTGTTTTTTTTAAAAAACATTTACACAAGCTTTTATTTTTATTTAAATATCTGTTTACGCTATTTTTGTCAGTGTACTAGAAGGAATGCAGTTGATGTCAACCCTTTCTACGTGTTCTTTACATTACAATAGTACAACCCTGAATCCGACGGCGCAATACTACACCGTTCAATACTGTAAAACTGAAACGAAGCTGTTTTACTAGAAAAGGGCGCCATTGATTAGAGTTTGCAATAAATAAATTGACTTAGAATTTCAAATAAGTGTTCTACATAAAAAAAGCTTCAGTAGTATAATATGTATTGTTGCAATTAAAATCTTATGTGCAGATTAGACTAAAGAACAACATTTTTAGTTTCGGCCAACTATTTCTCTGGCCTACCACCTGACGAAGGCCAGAGGAATAGTTGGGCGAAACGTTGTGAAACAACAACTAAGAAAGATTAGGATTATAGTCCCCCAATAAATGATTTAATAAATAATACTCATCTTTATTATTCCAATTATATTTTCTATCGAAGTCGTTTTAAAAAGTTTGAGAATATGTAACACGTTTCTAGTTTTACATTAAGCTGAAAGCGTCAGTTTTACTAGTATGATTTCTATTAACGCCTAAAAGAGTTGGATGGTATTTTGAGAGTATTTGTTATTAGTGTCTAATATTCCTTCTTTACCCTTTATAACCTGGTTGAACTAATTCGGTCATTCGTAAATAAATAAATATAACGGCATAAATAAATTGGAAAATTAGTATAACAGCCTTGTATGCATTAGTACAGTATCTAGGTAGATGATAGATCACACCAGACGGCAAGTGTCCATTGTTTACCTGCAGTATGCCAGCATCTGTATCAGAGTGGACCATTTCGTTTATTGCCATAACCACACTTTTTTTTCAAACACTTCAGATGATTATCAAGGAAAGTTTATGAACTGCAAGCATTCTCGGTGGTCGTTTAACTATTGATCTTCCCAATGAACGATCGTTATGGTGAACAAATTTTAAAATCATATAATCATTAATATTTAAACAAACTAAAATCAACAATGAATATTTTTATTATCATCTACGTAATAATTCAGATTATAAATGGTTACAATTGAATTCTGATCAGAAGCACGTATCATCTGCATTATTAAGACTGTAGTTTCATCAATTTAATTATATGTGATGGGGCGATTCTCATATTTTCTCCGATTGCCACACAAATACCGATTCCACACTAAAATCTCGATTCCAATACAATTACCGATTCTGATTCCAATTCTTTATACATCTCAAATATCTATATATCTATGAAGCTGAAACTGTCTGTGTGTGTATGTGTGCGTGTGTACATTTCCTTACAAAACTACTCTGTCAATTTTCAGTCTACAAATTCGAGATTTTACATAAGGGGTCGTGAGATTTGGGAAAATCTTTTTAATCGGTTTTCGGCCAGAAATTTTGCTGTCAAGAGCTTAAAATTCAAGAACCCTTGAAAACTCTAGCAAACTTCTCCGTCAATTTTAATCTAAACCCTTGGAAATTTAGATGTAGGTTACTTGGACATAGACCAAAATGTTTTAATTTGATTTGATCCCAAAACAATAAATATTAGGAAGTCAAAATTGGGGTCAAAGTTTAAACAACATTGACCTCTGCGGTCCTTACTAAATTACTCAGCTAATTTTTGGTCTAAACATTCGAAAGTTTACAAAGACTGTATTCAGACATAGGGCAAACTTTTGAATCGGTTTTGGTCGTAAATTTGCCTTTCAAGAGGTCAACATTGAAAAGATTTGTCCTTTGCGGTTTCAAACAGAATATTCGGCTAATTTTGGGTCTAAACATTTGAAATTTTACATGGTAATTATTCAGACGTGAAGCAAGTGTTTTATTCAGCTTTGGGGCGAAAATTTGGCTGGCAAGAAGTAAAAGTTTAAAGACCTGACCTTTGCAGACTCTACCAAACTCTAATGCAATTTTGGGTCTAAACACTAGAAATTTCAGACGTAGATTTCCTGGACATGAGTCAAACATTTTAATATATATATAAATATAAACATATGCACATAAAGTTATAGGCAGTACATAAACCCCGAGCAAAGCCGGGCTTAAATGCTAGTTTCATAATAGAGTTGTTATTTTATGCTTGACAAACGCCGTCAAAGCAGATAATATTTTTCAAACGTAAAATATTTTTTAATGTGATGATCTATAGATGTTAGTTTTCGTATTATTTTGTCCATCGCCCTACGATTCTCAACTTACGTGCGATTTTTACAACGTTTCCCTCGATGTAACCTCCGACATTCTTCAGGAGTATAGTGTCGAACACGGGAATGTTTCTGTCGAACTCGGAATTTGGACGGAATTTTAAGTGGAACCCTTTATTTATTTCACGGGGGTAGCGTGCTCTTTTTCCGTCAGCCATGACTGGATAAAGGTCCTAAGTGATTCGCAATTGTATTTTTCTGTCGCCCACACTTTGCACTAAACCTTCAACCATAAGAAGAAAAGACATTATCCAATTGATTTTTCGAAGTACTCGAACTACTGAACCACGGGGCCTTGCGAAATAAATAAAGGTTTCCGCTCGAAAATTCCAGAGTGGGACAGAAACATTTCCGAATTCGATAATAAACACCTGAAGAAGGTCGGAGGTTCATCGTCCGAAAGGTTGTGAAATTCACACTCAAGATAAGAACAGTAGTCCGATAAATCCAAATAATACGAATAACCGATTTTATTTTTATTTTAAATTTTAAATTAATAAATATTCATTCTTTTATTATTACTAGCGGCAGTGCAAGAGTTGGTTTTACAAAAAATAATAAAAAACATAATTAAAAGAATCGTTTTTGTTTTGTGTGTGTGTGTGTGTGTGTGTGTGTGTGTGTGTGTGTGTGTGTGTGTGTGTGTGTGTGTGTAGGAAATATATTCGTCTAAATTCGACAGATTTTTGCAATTCCGATACCGATTCTGATTCCGATTCCAATACCAATTCCGATACCGATTCCGAAACCGATTCCAATACCGATTCCGATCCCGATTTCGATTCCCACAAAAATTATGAGTTTTTCCGATTTCTCATTCCGATCAATCGTCCTAACACTACTATTTATATAATCATAATTTAGTTTGATTTTTTTAAAAAAGTGTGTCATTAATATCGTGGGGTCTGCATCCACGCTGGATGTCCATAGAAGAGCAATATTTTATACAAGAAGAATATACAACAGAGAATACCACTGTGGACTTTTCCTAGGTCTCTCTTGTCGTAAGATAAACTTACAACTTTCAATTTAATATTTCTTTTCTAAAATTAAAAGAAAAGCTGTTCGTATTTAAATCCAATCTCATAAATTTGTTTTCAGCTTTTGATTAAAACAATAACTTACCTCGTTAACAATTTATTTCCAATTCTCTTTTAATAAAACAAAGGATAAATTATTTATTTGCTTATTGAGGTATTAGTTTTGATCTTTCCTTTTTTTTTCTTTTTAAAGAGTTAAATAATTGATGAAATCATATCCATTACAAATGTGCAATGAAAATGGTTTAATGTTTTTTTCCCTAGGAGGGCGAAAGGCAAATGTCCGTGTTCAGATAAAAACAAATATTTATTTCATTAATGTTTAATTCCGTATCGTCTCCTCAATTCCTGTTCGATCTTGAATAATTCCTGTTCAAACTGTTTTTTAATGTTTGAACATACAAAATTTGATAAACGTTCTTTTGTATTTCATAACGAATCGTTATAAAGAATTCTACAGTCTTCCTCGTCGTCGTTATCAACTGATTATCTGATCTATGTATACAATCACTCAGGCGCCGATGTTTAATTTGTAAGGAGATTAATTAATAAGAAAACTACTAAGGCCTGTTGAAATATCACAAGAGAAATTCCACATTTATATGTAATATATTGGTGTAAGCATTCTGTAGATATTCAGTGTAAATGGAGACGCTATGATATTATTGTTATTTGTTAAAACTGCAAAAGTATTTATCCAAGCTAGCACGAACGCCTGTCAAAGCCCGGTCGTAATGTATGCTTAAATATGGTATTTTACTTCTTGCAGATTTTGTATATATTATTATAGAGGTAATGTTCTATCGATTTTTATATATTATAAACTTGCGATTTCGAGATATATATATATATATATATATATATATATATATATATATATATATATATATATATATATATATATATAACTTGAGTTCAGTCAGCAATATTCGAAACCGCAACCAAAACTTCTGAAGGATTCTTGATAAAATTATTTATAAAACATGAAATAACTAAGTTGTCATCAGTTAAAATCGAAACCGAAACCAAAACATATGAAGAATTCTTGATAAAATTATTTATTTTACGAATGACTTAAGTGCTATCAACTATAATCGAAACCTAAACCAAAAATTATGAAGAATTATTTTAAAAATTATTTCTGACAAGAAATGGAAGGACATAACAATTAAACGAGCCACGCGTGACACATAAAAAAACACACACTCTATCTTTTTAATATATAGATAATAGGCACAGAAGTTACTAAAGGCAGAGAGATTGATCTATCGATTGAAAGATAGAAAGAAAGAGAGAGAGAGAGAGGGGGGGAGATATCGTTATTCGACTGGGCCGGTTACTTGTGAAGAAAAGGATTGACAGATAGATTAAAAAAAAATAGAAAAACATACCGCGTACCGCCATTTTGCTTTCCCCTCTCTCCCAATCAAGGACGGGATAGGCAATTGATTCATATTCTACTCACTTGACTGCCCTCACTAAAACAAAAGAAATGTGCGTTTTTGCATTTGTGTTTTAGTCACACTATGAACGTATTTTTATTTTCTTTTGAAATAACCTGCTACCGAATTACGGTTGTAATACAGGGTGTTTCAAAAGTCTTGGGAACATAACGATTTTTAATAACCGAAAATGTCCCCAAGACTTTTGAAACACCCTGTATGTTAGCATATTAAAAATGATACGAACGAACCCACCAAATACTAATACTAAATCTATTCATAAAATATATTGAATCTCTGAATTTGTCAGCGATAATTTTTCATTTAAACATTATATGATAACAACGCTCTATTGATTATGTCTGAATTAAGACTTTATCAGATTCAGCTTCTCTAACTGAATTCCTGCTACGATTTTCTTGCTTGGGACAACTATACTTTTTTTTATTATGCCATAAAGGCAGGAGATGAATACTTGGCGTATATTCTCTTAATTGTTGAACAATTCTCGTCGTAGAAAAATGATACCATTAATCAAGCCAGAGAAAAGACAACTAAATCTGTTTGTTAGATTTAATCTTCACTTTTATTTCCTCCCTAGAAGATCGTCTGCGAGATTGTCGTTTATGAACAACACATTTCAAAGTGAGCCATGTTAGAAATAAAAGTCATTGATAGAAATATGTTTGCTTTAATTGTTTAAATTACGTGTTATTTGAACCAGCAGAAGGTAGTAAAAAAAACTCAGTCACAAAACACAAAATATAGTGCTTTCCAATTTAACAACACTTGTTTGCATAGAATTCAAAATGTATTATGGTAACTTTAATTAAGCAAGCAAGTTATTTTTTAATAAGTTATGTTATAGTTCGCATTTTCACGCTATTTGTATTTTGGTTTCCATACATATTCCATTAATAAGTTTTATGTTTGTTCGGCTTTTATTTAACTCTTCAGGTATCCTGGAGAGTAATTTAATGTTCTGCCCCAGTGCGAATATGAACTCGACATAAATACAGGCATTTTCGACTCACACAAGTCATTATCGGGAATATGATGAGGTTAAAAATTTATCTGGTGAACTTATTACGAAATTTGAATTAAAAAGGGATAAAAAACATTTTAAACTCTCGAATCAGACTGTTTGTTTACGTGCTTCAATATGTAGGACTTCCATTATTGGGAACGGATATCACATATTAATATAAAAGGGGTGTCAAAAATAGTTTATTATTGAAATCCTTTGAGATGACTATTTGTATATTTATTTTTATTTGCGGACTGTTATCCTAATTTCCATAGTATAATGAGGATAACAGTTCGCAAATAAATAAATATATATACAAATAATTCATTTAAAAGACTTCCAATAAACTAATACCAATCAGAAAACACTATCAATAATTTCCCTCACTGTTTATCTGTGCTAAACCTAAACGTAGATTCTATGAACAAAGCTTCTTTCTTGGAACTGCCCGGCTATGAAATTGCCTTCCGTTTTCCTTCTTTCCGGCTGACTACAATATGATTGCCTTCAAATCTAACATAAACAAGTTTTTTAATGAGCCGTTCCTTATAAATTAACAAATTTACCGAATTTCTATTACTAACTATTAATATATTGTCTAATTTCTTCTGTACACACTTTAACCATTATCCCCGAATGGCCTCTTGGCCTTGATAAGTGGTGATTCCCATGTAATATATATATATATATATATATATATATATATATATATATATATATATATATATATATATATATATATATAATCCGTACGGACCCAGTGATGGAAAACCAGATAAGAACGGAACAGCTTCGATTTAAAAGACCAAATAATCCAACCTTGATCGCCATTCGGGGCCCGTCGCGCAGTTGATAGAGGCGTTGAGTCTCTATGGTTCCAGCTGATAATTGTCTGAAGATAGAGGTTGCAATCCTACCCAAAGCCGGCCAGAGGATTAGTTGGACAAAACATAGTGAGGCAATGATAACCATGAAAAGCAGTAATTACAGAGGATACAGCTAAGAAACCCAGCATTCTTATATCGTCGCTGTTTCAATAGAAGAGGAATAGTTGGCCGAATCGCCGTGAAACAACAAATATGAAGATAGGAGAAAACTGTTCGCATATAAAAAAATATTGGTAGAATTATTTCCTTTAATATATTTCGATTTTTTTGGGTTTTTTTTTCGCAAATATCGTTTTATATACATTGAAAGATGGAACTATATATATATATATGTATATATATTTAAGGTTTGTTTTTGAAATATCGTTACTTTCAATTTATACCGTTTTCGTTTAACGGGTCTAGATTGTTATTGAAAAAACAGTCACCGTTAATTTTGAGTTTAGCTCAATGTATCTATATAATGGGTGCAGAGCATATATAGTGTAAATTTTTTTTGAAAATTCAAAGACTCGCGTTTTCTTTTCACGTAAAAATATCACACGATATTTATTCTGATTTTATAAAAAAATGTAGAGGCTGTTTTATTATGTATATCTGAAGAATTTAATAGGAATTAATATTTTAAAGTGTTTGCAATTATGAGCGGACTTTCAGATGGTGTACTGATAAAGAAAATGAATGGCGGAAGATTTTATATGAAACATAAAATTGGATGTAATTTCTTTAGTCTTTATTTCACAGTATTTAAAGAGGGCACACAGCCCATTAGTGTAAGTTGTTGATATGTTGATTTGTCTCCGCATAAAAAACTTAATCAAAATAAAATATTTTTGTACAGAAAATATAACAAATCGATGATTTTGAATGAAGTTACAGTCTTTCAGATTTTTTTTTGTTCAATCATGATAAATTAGACATACTGGCTAATATTTTGGATTATGTCTTACAGAAAACGTAAGCGTGTTAAAAATCGAGATGTCTGTTAACAGTACATTAAAACTTCTGCAGGTTTGTACAAGAAAAGAAACAGGAAACCTTAGGAAATTGCAAAGTCTAGCAGTCCGATGAAAGAACTGTTACATTTTATTACAAATGGACCACCACATATAAAGGCCAAGAGATCATTCGAGGATAAGTGTAAAAGAATTACAACGGTCAAAAGGACAATGTCATAGTAAACGCTAGGAGTGTAAATTTGGTAAATTGGATTATAATTCTTTTATTCCCTGGATTTTTCCCCATTACAGCTGTTTCATTGATGAGTATGCAATTTTACGATTTACAGTAGAAGGGGTCATAACAATAGTGACAATTACAATTACTATAACGAAAATAGAAACAGAACCAATAGTAATAACGAAAACAACCGAAAAAAAACAAAGGAAAACGCAACCACTTTAGCAGTATGGATTAAGGAATTAAAGGAAAATAAAACTGAATATAAATTAAGATGGTCAATAATTGATGAGGGGGAAAATTATAAACCTAGCAACTCGAAAAGATGCAACCTATGTATATTAGAATCTTAGCATATATTAATATCAACAGAAACATTATTTAAAAAAACGACTAGATGTAATCAACGTGTGTTTGCACAGAAACACATATTTAATTTCACGAACTAGAACAGATTAGGAAAAGGAAAACATAGTAAAAAGAAATGGTATAATATAAGGAAAGAAAAAAATGCAAGGGAGGTAATCCTGATATAAAAAATATACAATGAGAGTGACCTCCCCTTTAAACAAAAGGATCGGATAATAATACGAATTCAAACACCAAGCAAAAAGAATATTAAAATAAAGAGGCAAAACCATAAAAATAAAATTATATAAAATTATATGATAATTGATAAAGGGAGAAAATACCAAACTATGGGTTAAAACAGAAAACTATCTTCACATAAGACCAAAAGGTGAAGGAAGTGAGGAGGCATGGCTTTGGAAATCTTTTTACAAAAATACGATGTTCAGATGTTAAAAATATACCTTTTGTTGCAAAAATCTAATGAATAAACAACTGAAGAAGTTGATGGGGACAGGATATTTTTATGGAAACATAAATCGTAAAATTTGCTTACTCATCAATGAAACAGCTGCATTGGAAAAATACAGGATATAAACGAAGGTTATAAAAAGAAATGTGAGTCTTTGATTTTCAACTAAATTTTACAATATATATATATATATATATATATATATAAAGAAGAGTACCGATGAAGTAAAATAATGGTGAGCCTGGTCAGTACAAGATGGGTCAACATTTTGAGTAGGATAGGCGCTTTATGTACAGTCATTCATATCAAACACTTTGTTTTGTTTATTGTATCATAAGGCCCCATTCTTTTTTATATGTGCCTAATGTTAGGCAGAATTTACACAATCAGAACTTTTTTTTCATGATCGTTTGCAAATCGATCATCAACGAATTCCTTTTATGCGCCGCCTTTACATATATTCGAGCGTGGTCTTCATCGCTTCATTGACAATCATTCAATCCCGTTAAGTTTTATCCTGGAGTGGCTTTTTTGGTTTTGATATATAGTGATCCATTAGTAAAAGAAAAGTAGATGTTTCTGTTATTCTGTAAAAAAAAAATATTTATAACTAGCTGTCTTGTATCCTGACGTTACCCGGGAAAGTAGATTAACTAAAGAAATTTCATACACAACCTGCAGAAACATAACATTATCGGGGAGAACGTTTAATTTACTGCTAGAGATGAACCGCCAGTATTCCTTAGGACATGGATGTAGGAGAAGGCGAACTCTGATGTAAAATCCGAGGTCTACGGTTTCCTCTGTGTTGTGGCAGCCATTGCACTGATGAAGATTAGCAGGTGTACCAAAAAATATATATTTATTCATTAGTACTGTAAAATCCTTTCGCGCTCTGTCCGGCTGTTTCACTCTCTCTCTCTCTCTCTCTCTCTTTCTTTCTCTCTCTCTCTCTTAGAAAGTCGGTCTCAGCAGAAGCGTTTTAAAATCTCTCAATTTCTTCATTAATATTTTGAACTAGCTCTTTTTTCCTTGTGTGGTTTATTTCATGGAATTTTGTCTTTTGAATGAGATTGACATATCTTCCAGTAACGCGATTCCTTTGGGTTTTTACTTCTGGATACCGAACTTTTACCATAATTTCTTGGATTTTACCGTTGTTGGATATTCTACTCTTCACCCGACTATCTATGCACGTGAAATCGTTTCTCATTTCTCCCCATTCTCTCTGCTTCACTATTTTATAACTTTTATCAAGTAAGCCCTATGCCTTACTTGAAGTTTCATTATATATTTTGCAAGAAAAATCCGATTCCGAAATTTGCTAATTCCTGCCCTTTGATGAGAAGGAATGTATTTATTTCGAAACTCCGCGGGTTAAGGACACTCCACATACTTTGTGTTTCCTTTAAAAATAAATAAATATGTTTTAACTCTTCTTATAGTGTTTTTAACATGTTTTATAAACTCTTTGTACTGCTCTCTCTATATATATCATAAATAAGGAATTTAACATTTGTGAATTGCAAAAGTTAAATTTCAAATATATAAAATTATTTTATAAAAGACAAGGAATACAATACAGACAAATATATTTCCTTAACCCATGCGTTTTCGATGTTTATACATCTCCTTGGAGGAAAAATATTAGCAGATATTATAAAAGGCTTGCATCTAATTTGCTAAAGGAAATAAACATAGCAAATTAAGTTAAACATTTTCAAATTTTTTTTTTTAGATTTGAAATTATGAAACTATATTGTATTCTTTGTCTTGCATGCAATACATTTATATATATATTAAATTTAACTTTTTCAAATCACACATTTTAAATTCCTTAATTATAATTTATTTGCTCTATCAAGTATATTGAGCATTTAGCTGGGATAGTCTTATATAAAATATTACATCCATTAATATTTTTAAGACCTATAATCACTGGATTTGCACAGCAGTAGATTTATATATTTCATTATTCTGAATAATTGTATATATATATATATATATATATATATATATATATATATATATATATATATATATATATATTGGCGTAAAAAATAGCTTATATGGAGTATCAATAAAATAAACAAAATATATTCTAATGTATATAGATTTATTCGTTTATTCAATAAGGATGGTGAATACATTAGAGGTGTGGAATAAGTAAATATCTTACAATTATGGTATTTCGAAGCCCAGTTCTCCTCATCAGAAGAGGAGAGAAGATGCAAGATAATATAATAGGGATACGACATCTAGCGATGTATACATTAGGGGCGTAATAATTTTGCAGTGAGGGATTAAATAGTGAGAATTTCTGGGGATAGAATGGGAAATTGTGTAGCAAAAAAAAGAAATTGTTACAAACAGCAACTATCTCTTTTAGATTAAAAAAAAATATTATTATCAATGAAGTCTTACTCATCTAAGGGGACTCCATATCGGCAAAACAAAACAACAACAAAAAAAAAACAATATGGAACAACTTCCTCACAAACGTTTCCGTATTTTGTTTAAATCTTATAGCATATCGAAAATTGTTATAAAACCAGTTTTCCATACTTACAATTTATTGTCCCCTATAAAAATCTACCCAAGTATAAAATCAAAAATATGATTATTATTTTTTCCTTCTTTAATATTTACCCTGTTAAACATCATTATACCATAGTTTAATTGTATTTCATAAAAATTATATATTTAAATTATACTCGTTTGTAATTAATATAATGGAAAATATATGCAATATTAATTATATAAACGAAAAAAAAAGAATTATATTCCCTTTTAATTTATTAATTTTTATTACATTTGTTATTGCTACACAATGTAATTTTCTGATAAACATCTAGGTTTGTCCACATTATTTATTTTAATACGCTCGTTAGTAATATTGGATTAATAAACGGATATAGTTTCCGAAACGATCGTACATATTAATTTGATTTTGTTATGTTTCCCTCTATGAAAACCTGATTAATAATTTCACAATTATTAATCTCTCACTCTTTGTACGTATACACAACCACAAACAGACACAGGCACACATAGCCCCCATATATATATATATATATATATATATATATATATATATATATATATATATATATATATATATATATATATATACGCATGACCCCCCCCACAAAAAAAAAAACAACAAAGGGCATTCAACTGTTTTTCTGAGCATTTTACAGCCAACGGAGAAAAAAATGCCAAAGACCCTAGTATTTTGATGCGATGTTTTGAGTATAATATACTAGTTATGACCAAAGTTTCATTTCAATCGGAAAAAAAACACTAAGAAACGGGGCCTAATTAGAGTTGGGGCCCGTTTATATATATATATATATATATATATATATATATATATATATATATATATATATATATATATATATATAAATGCTATTCATTAGTTTTTGTTCGCGATACTTTTTTGAATTAATTCCATTATTTATACGCAAGTGCATTTTTACCTAAATGCGAGTTTAGAATAATTGCCTCTTTTACTAATTTGGTACGCCCTTACTCGCATTTAGGTCCAAATGCACGTGCGTATAAATAATTGTATTCATTCAAAAAAGTATCGCGAACAAAAAAAATAACATCTACATAAAAAAAACGCGGTATCCAGTCGCGAGAGATGGAACAGTGATAGAGGTTTAGGCTTCTTTCCATGGGATCCCGATCAAGATTCAATCACTCTGATGAGTCGTAAACGACGAAACACGTGTCAATGGATAATTATATTTTAAAAACAATATATATATATATGAATATATAAATATATACATATATATACATATGTATATATATATTGAGTTTCCTAGGTTCAAAGCTGTAATATTCACTTAATGATAAACTAGCTTTAATTACTATGAAAGAGGTTGGCTTTAGACAGAAGAGATACATGCACGCATATATATATGTATGTGTGGTATTTTTTATAGTCATCCTTGCGCATCTTAATCAGTAAGTGTGATTTCATTGTAATCATTTGCGAAAAAAAATCGACGTCGGCTTTGTTATGAGAGAATGACACACTTTTTTCCTGCTTTGAGTCGGGCCTGATTGCATTCGACATATACGAAGTAAAAGAAAAAAAATCACACACAAACTTACGAGGTATAAACGCGTATAAACATTTATAATCATCTCTTGTTTGCTGCAACGTGGGATGCAAAGCGTATGAATCTGCGATCTACTTACCAAAAACAATAATTAAATCAAACGCTTTTCATAAAGCGATACAATCGCGAGACAGAAACGGCAACGCCGATTTCAGTGAAACGAATTCGGACATGCGTACATAAGCCACATCTATTTCTCGTACTCGTTTTTCTCTTCCTCTCTTTTTCTCTTTTTCCGTTTCGCTGTCTTTTTCTTCATTTTGTTGCTAGCGAGTCACAACTAATAAATGCATTAAGTCACTTGAGAAGAAGTGTAATTTAAATAGCTGTAGTGAATGTGAAACGAGAGATTATTGAATGAACGGCTTAACAACAATTTGTTTAAATTAGACTTGATAACGACTGTTGCAGTATTATTGCTATATGTGTGAGGGTAGATATTTAAATATACCTCCACCATATGATGGTCGGAAGATGGGATACAGGCAAGTATCCCTAAAGGAGGGACAGTCTTGCTTCGAGAAAAATTGTATGAGCATCCCGTCAGTATTCCGCAGTCGGGGCATCTCAGCCAACAATAAAAATAAGTTTCCCTACCCGAAAGCCGGGTGGCCAGGTCTGAGAAGGTGGACCGCCTGGATTATACCTATGATACCTAAGCGGCGTACCTCAGCCCGACAGGTTCACGGTTCCGCACTTGTCTGGTTACGTGTAAAGAACGGATCCTTAACAAGTACTCTACCCAGTCTCCAAGCCGTCAAAGAAGCAAGGAGACTCGCCCCCATCATTGAGTACAAAATGTTAAAAGGTTATATTCATAAATATGATAAAATCTGATCCATCAGATAAACCCATGGTCTGCTTATGACCAATCAGAACCGGAATCACTCCATTAAAAGATAATGAATCACTTGAGAATTCTTGCATTTACCGTTTCAAATCCACACTGAAAAAATACTTTTTTCGCTCTCTCAGGGCTGCCTAACTACCGGAATCTCTTTTTTTCGTCTGCATGCTTTTATGAATTAAAGGTAATATTGATTGACACCGCCATTTTGTTTAGAGAAGCATTTCTCTTTTTATTTAAAACTAAAATGGGTTAAAACACAACACGAGTATGTTCCAGTCAGCTGAGAAGCAATACAGTGATATTGAATTCCGTAGGTGGAAATCAGGTTTCCTCATGGATGTTCGGTATATTCCAGTTAATAACAGATTGAAAAGAAATGTTTTAGAGTCGTTTGTATTTAAACAACTTTTTCTGTAGCGAATGTTTTGAAAATTGAGCAAAAATAATAATTGTGAACCGATTAAGTATTTTATTTAATCATTACAAGCAGGCGAATTAAATCATGTTTCTCCTGCCGTACAGGGTCCTAGCCATTGTCGCTAGTTTACCCAATCGCTAACGCTCCAACTGTCACTGCTTGACTTTCCCCCTCTTTCTCTCTCTCTCTCTCTCTCTCTCTCTCTCTCTATATATATATATATATATATATATATATATATATATATATATATATATAACTGACCACTGACTGTTTCTATATATCCCTACTATTCACTTGCTATGAAGGAATTCAACTCAAATTTTTAACATGTGACTTTGAATCACGATTTCGTCCATGTTATTTTTAAAACCTATTTGCTTGTGCATTTAAGCATTAATTTCTCAAAGTCGCATTCCTGCTCTTTTGTTTATTCTACTAACCCATTCCAAATTCCAAAACCTATAACATATTTGTCTTTGTTAATACCGACTAACAATGTTGTTTTATCTAACATTTTTACTTTAAAATGTATTAGTCGATTTTCCTAAATCGAGTATTAGACAAAGTTTCCCCGTGTCGCCCCAGAACAATCTAACAAAATTTGTAAGAAATGGGGCTATGTTATGAGGAAAATATACTTAAAAAGGATATACTTTTACATGAACTTTAGAACTATATATATAATTAAATCTATAGAAACATTAGAATTTTTTTTTTAGATCAATCTACATTTTTATATTGTTAACTAATAATCATAATAATTATCATTCTTGTTAGCTCCTTACATTAAGTGGCTTCCTGATTTCTCTAGAGAGATTTTCATGAAAAGAATCGTTTAATTTCTTATTTGCATGATGCCAGTATCTTGCTAGCCTCCCGGCGTTGCATGATCGTGTAATACGCTTAAATGTGATATTTTAATTCATGAAGATTGGATATTATCATTTCTATATAAATAAAATGAACTCATTTTTTCCCGTCTGATTTTGACATTAATAGGATTAAAAATCAAGATATTTCATGCAAATATAATATGGTCAAACGGCAGAACAATATCTGAGGTGTGTTATAGGCTTATTATTTCTCAAATTCCTCGATAATCTTAGATTTCTATACTTTTTCTGCTGAGAAGTCACGGCCAAAATCGGTTAAGATCAATGGAAGTGGTAAAATATTTTCTCTCTAATAAATTCCTCCTCCCCCTGCCACCACTTAACATCGTTTGGGGATCGTTCACAAGGAACAGTTGAGGAGAGAACACCGGTTTGGCATCGTAGTTCTTTCATGTGAAGTTATTTAAAATCACTAAACTAAGCTGCAGTGCTCTATGGCGTAGTGGTTAGCGTGCTGGACGATTCACATTATATTTTCACGTTCGCCCCGACCTACCGTAGTCGTTTTTTTTTTTTTCCTAAACAACTGGAATGGACTTTTCTTGGTGTTAACGTTGCAGATGCTTTTTTTTTTTTCACACTTTATTTTCCTACTTTTACTCATGACTCCGGGTTTGATCCTTCCTACTTACCTACCATAACATTTTTTAAAACTCCCCCCCGTCCCGGAAACAAACACTCGGGCAACGCCGGGTACCCCCGCTAGTTATAGAATAATTATCTGTTGATTATTATATATTACGAGGAATAATATACATGGCGGACTCATTCGAAATTAAAATATTAATGATAATATCGTTCATCAAATTTGTATGTGTTTGTTTACAATATCACGTCAGCCAATTAACGCCTTGGAAAAGTCACTTCTGATTAATGTTTAGTTTTTAATTATGCAAACGAAGAAATAATTTGCGCCGATTTTAAATGATTCTTCTTTTATCGTAAATGGAACTTATACATAAGAACACATTAAAATAAATTAGTTAGGTAAAGCTTGACTTGAACAGGGGAATCATTCAATTTGTATTTAAATCTTCTACAATTACCTTTCTTTCCAGATGATAATAAATCTGTTGTTTTTTTTTTAAAGAAGAAATGATTTGCTGAGATGTTATTATTTCTTTGATCGGTGTAACTTAAAATATCTCCTCCTGTATTTTTTTTTATCTATATAAAAAAAGCATTTCTTTAAGATCGGATTTCTTCAATTTTGGATACAAATCGGATGAATTCCTGTCAAAAAATACATCAAATAACACTTCCAAACATAGAAATCACCTCTGTATGAAATTTGAGAAGGATATGCTCAGTCGTTTCTTATCGTATGAGTAAGAGCTCACACAAAAACAAACAAAGTTACTTTTATATAAGAATTGAGATTTAATGTTTTCCTTACATTCAAAAAGAATTAATGACCAAAAATTAATAATTCACTCACTTCCCTTAATTACGAAAAAAAGTGTTACAGCGAAAAAGAAATACTTGCAATCATTTAAAATAATAAGTTCAGGGTTTTTTTTACACGGTGATCACCACTTATCAAGGCGCGGAAGCCACTCAGGGATAAGGGTTATTGCAAGTACATTACGTTAGTGTGGAGATTTGATGAAGTGTTTACTTAAGGGGGCGGTTCATTAGGAAGTTTTTTAACGTTGGATTTGAACACATCCAAGTTGTAGTCAGGTGGGAAGCAGGCAGACGGAAAAAAGCTCCACAGGCGTGCAGTTCTAAGAAATAAGCTTTGTTCATGGAATCCACGTTTTGATTTAGGCACAGATAAAGAATGGGAGAAATTTTTCACAGTGGATTCAGGTAGACGGATGTTTTTCGTGAAAGATTGGCGAGGAGGGACCAGAGATTGGAGTTCAGTTTGCGCAATCAAGTCAGTTTATTATTCCTATTATTAATAGGCCACATTCTTATTTAGCTTATTCTGCTAAGTAAGTCTATAACAACAGCATATTCCTTTCATTGTTTTGACTCTAAAGTATATATCCGACACAGTTACAGTTAATGTACCGAGAACCACATCACTATATAACAGCATTTAAGATATCAAAGGATACACACTCGAGAGTAAAAGCAATGAAAAGAGCATGTTAGTAGGTAAGAGTTTCATACTCGGTAGTAGAGGAGAGAACGAAAAAGCCCTTTAAATCGCCTGATATCTCTCGCTTTCCATATTAGTCCTTTAGACCTTATATTCCATAGGTCGGACTCTGCCCATCTATCAAGTAACATTGGCCGTTCATTACCTTTTATTTTAGATTGTTTTATAGGTTTTAGCTTTTTCCAGCAAGTTTCTCTTTTTTAGAAGACATTTGGACAACCCACACCTTTTACCCTTTTATGCAATGCACGTAGAACCGATTACTTCAGAGACTTCTCGGCCTTCGGGACAAGATCAAAGTGTAGTATCTGTTCCGGCAGATACTGCAAGCAAAGACCATATGTGGGGGCGACCCCACATATAAGACCTTGGTCAATGTAGGGGCAACCCTTCATACCAATTGTCACTATCCAGCTCCCCTACTCCCCGGGGAGTTGGTCCCCATTTCCCCTTCACTCCTCACATTAAAAATCGGCCTTGTGCCTAATTTGCTCGGTGGGGGAGCAAATAAATACCATCTGTTCCGGCAGATACTGCACTTAAGATAATTTGTACCAGTCAATGGAGGGGAAACCCTCTATACTGGGAACCGCCTGGGTAATACCTAGGAGGTCCACCCTCCCAGGCCTTGCCACCGGGCTTGCCGGTGGGGCAAGTTTATTGCTTGCTGCCTGAGGCGCCCCGACCGGGGAATGCCGACGGGGTTACTCAGGCAATTTTTAAAATTGCAGGAGTGCCCCTCCTTTAGGGGAGCCTGTGGGGTTCCCACTTTCCGGCCTTGTGCCACGTAATGCTGATGTGGGCAGCATTTAAATAAAAACCCTCTATACTGGGACAATTATTATTTTTGGTAACCAGAGTGACCCCTTTTAGGGGAGCTGGTTTTTACCTCACATTAAAAACGGCCTTGTGCCTAATTTGCTCAGTGGGGGAGCAAATAAATACCATCTGTTCCGGCAGATGCTGCACTTGAGATGGTTTGTACCAGTCAGTGGAGGGGAAACCCTCTATACTGGGACAATTATTATTTTTGGTAACCAGAGTGACCCCTTTTAGGGGAGCTGGTTTTTACCTCACATTAAAAACGGTCTTGTGCCTAATTTGCTCGGTGGGGGAGCAAATAAATACCATCTGTTCCGGCAGATACTGCACTTAAGATAATTTGTACCAGTCAATGGAGGGGAAACCCTCTATACTGGGACAATTATTATTTTTGGTAACCAGAGTGACCCCCGTTTAGGGGAGCTGGTTTTTACCTCACATTAAAAACGGCCTTGTGCCTAATTTGCTCAGTGGGGGAGCAAATAAATACCATCTGTTCCGGCAGATGCTGCACTTAAGATAATTTGTACCAGTCAATGGAGGGGAAACCCTCTCTACTGGGACAATTATTATTTTTGGTAACCAGAGTGCCCCCTTTTTGCCTACTTTTAGAGGGAGCTGGTTTTTACCTCACATTAAAAACGGCCCTGTGCCTAATTTGCTCAGTGGGGGAGCAAATAAATACCATCTGTTCCGGCAGATACTACACTTAAGATAATTTGTACCAGTCAATGGAGGGGAAACCCTCTATACTGGGGCAATTATTATTTTTGGTAACCAGAGTGACCCCTTTTTGCCTACTTTTAGGGGAGCTGGTTTTTACCTCACATTAAAAACGGCCTTGTGCCTAATTTGCTCAGTGGGGGAGCAAATAAATACCATCTGTTCCGGCAGATACTGCACTTAAGATAATTTGTACCAGTCAATGGAGGGGAAACCCTCTATACTGGGACAATTATTATTTTTGGTAACCAGAGTGACCCCTTTTAGGGGAGCTGGTTTTTACCTCACATTAAAAACGGCCTTGTGCCTAATTTGCTCAGTGGGGGAGCAAATAAATACCATCTGTTCCGGCAGATACTGCAAGCTATGACTAGCTATGACCAGATGTGGGGGCAACTCCACATGCCTGACCATTAACCAGCTCCCATTTCCCACCTCTCGGGAGCTGGTCCCCTTTTTCCCTTTCCCCTCCCTTCACTCCTCACATTAAAAATTGGCCTTGTGCCTTATTTGCTCGGTGGGGGAGCAAATAAATACCATCTGTTCCGGCAGATACTGCAAGCTATGACTAGCTATGACTAGCAAAGACCAGATGTGGGGGCAACCCCACATGCCTGACCTTAAACCAGCTCCCATTTCCCACCTCTCGGGAGCTGGTCCCCTTTTTCCCTTCCCCTCCCTTCACTCCTCACATTAAAAATGTGCTTTGTGCCTAATTTGCTCGGTGGGGGAGCAAATAAATACCATCTGTTCCGGCAGATACTGCAAGCTATGACTAGCTATGACTAGCAAAGACCAGATGTGGGGGCAACCCCACATACCTGACCTTTAACAAGCTCCCATTTCCCACCTCTCGGAAGCTGGTCCCTTTTCCCTTCCCCCTCCCTTCACTCCTCACATTAAAAATTGGCCTTGTGCCTAATTTGCTCGGTGGGGGAGCAAATAAATACCATCTGTTCCGACAGATAGTTACTTCTCCCTGGCACCTTTGCTAGGAGCAAAGTGTAGTATCTGTTCCGGCAGATACTGCAAGCTATGACTAGCTAGGACTATCTATGACTAGCAAAGACCAGATGTGGGGGCAACCCCACATGCCTGACCTTTAACCAGCTCCCATTTCCCACCTCTCGGGAGCTGGTCCCCTTTTCCCCTTCCCCTCCCTTCACTCCTCACATTAAAAATCGGCCTTGTGCCTAATTTGCTCGGTGGGGGAGCAAATAAATACCATCTGTTCCGGCAGATACTGCAAGCAAAGACCATATGAGGGGGCCACCCCACATATAAGACCTTGGTCAATGTAGGGGTAACCCTTCATACCAATTGTCACTATCCAGCTCCCCTACTCCTCGGGGAGTTAATCCCACATTTTCCCTTCACTCCTTACATCAAAAATCGCCTTGTGCCTAATTTGCTCGGTGGGGGAGCAAATAAATACCATCTGTTCTTCAGATGCTGCACTTCCATTTCTTGTTCTCTTTCGGCGGAGGAGAAATCCTTCACGACTGAGACAATTTTTATTTGTGTACCTTTTCTCCACGTTAAAAAACGACCCTAGTGTCTAACTCTGTCCCGTGGGGAAGCATAGTAAATAGGTACTTCAGAGAAAACATACGTAATAATTGAGAATATTTCAGTTTTGACTTGATGGCATCTATGTTTCAGTTCAGAAAGTAAGAAACTGCAAATTACCTTCTTGTTTTAATTTTTATTTTTTTTTTTAAATCAACAATTGCTATGCTTTCCACTACAAGCGGGCATGAAAGTAAATATAGTGTTGTCTCTACAAACAGACGCCGGGTGTTCACGTGAGTACCTTTATTCCCTGCACTGTCACTTTCTCCGTCTCATGTTTGACTATAATCGTTTCGCGTTCCTGATTCTCCTTCCTCTTTTACTTTGGCGAAATAAACTTAAAATAAAGCTACACAGAAGTTCCATCGTCGTGAGGTCCCTTAAGTTATGACATAAAGTGATATCGCTCCATGTTTTCTTTAGATATCCCCGTTATACTACGTTTGCTAGTAAGCCGATCAGACTCTTAGTTACGCACACCCTCATGAGTGCGCATTCTTTTTTTTTGTTGTTTTAGCGAAAAATTTTTCATCTATTTGTTTATCGGAAACAACTTAGTTTAAATTTGGATGCTTACTTACAGTGTATGTTGTGTTAGAGTATTTCTATGTATTGATTTATTTATTAATCATTAATTATCATTTTAGTTATTGTTGTTGTTTTTATTATTACTATTATTACTATTAGTAGTAGGTAATCTTTTTCCTCCAATCTCAATGTAAAATTCCTATTGCGAATACTCAGATTTGTTCTATTACGCCTACAGTTTACTAAACTTTGTGAATCTTTAAAGTTTAGGAAACCTAATTTCTTTTTAAGCACAGGGTCGTCTATGTATTTATATGTTCTAGTTTACAGTACTGATTTCTACTCCAACATCAGAGATCATCTACTTTCTTTGCGCTCATAGTAGTGATTGGCTAATGCTGCTTTTATTGGGCGTATCTGGCATAAAATCCAGGGATTATGTATATATATATATATATATATATATATATATATATATATATATATATATATATATATGTGTGTGTGTGTGTGTGTGTGTGTGTGTGTGTGTGTGTGGTAATACTTATGTCATCCCTCTTAAGATGTCGTTTCTCATTGATTAGCACACTAAGTTAAAGTTAAAAGTTAGACACTTAAGCTTACACGTGCAGATCATGATATAATACACATTACATCCTACAGTTTACTATCACAGTTTTGGCATTTGAAAATAAAATATTTAATTTCAACTGTATTTCTCACGGTTACCGTCGACCGGTTTGTTCATTGGTTATGGAGTCAGAGATGGCTTCGTTGCCAGGTTCAAATCTCGCGAACGGCGGTAATCGTAACATCCTACACTGATTACTCCCCAAAAGTATGAAACACTAGTGTATTTAGGTACTTTGAAAAATAATTATAAGAATAATTGCATTACTTCCTTTAAGATTTCGGTTCTTATTTTTCAGCAATCTTAGCTGAAGTTAAAAGTCACCTTTCACTGATGATCCCCGAACGGATGAAACACGCTTGTCTGTAGATATTAATAAATTAATATAGTAATATATATATATATATATGTGTGTGTATATATATATATATATATATATATATATATATATATATATATATATATATAGATAGATAGATAGATAGATAGATAGAGAGATAGGCACGGTATAATTATACCGTCAGTCATTTAAGAGTCACACAGTACGTTTTAAGTTCAGTATTGTTTCGCAGATTAATAGAAATACGTGGATAGAAAATTGATCGTTGCAAATTCTTCGAAAAATATCGTTTTCTCGATATTTTCTGCCGCGACGATTCTTATTTTTCTAAATGTCGATAAAAATTAGAGCATATTTTTCTCGATTTTTTTCCCGTCTGAATCGATGCAAGTCGAGGAAATTCAGTCTGCAAATTAATTAAATCCAATCGGAAAACGAAAGCGAATATCTGAAATGTCTGTGGGGCGTAATTATGTAGGCAGTAAATTTTGTTGAAATTGCATCGATGATGCATCGGGGGCACAATACTTGCTGTAACTTCACACTGGGTTTGAGACGTCATAAAATAAAATTTGATAGCAAGAAGGAAGGATAGGGAAAGAGGTTGGCTGGATGACAGCCAGTTAATGAGTGCGTTTTTTCCCGCCTTACGGCTATTTCACTTCGTATTTAGCGGCTTTTTTCAAAGTCAGTATATCCTAATATAAGGTATACGTAGATCGAGGGGTCGAATTTTGCTAACCCTAATCTGCCATTTTTAGGCTAATATCAATCACTTACATCTGAAATATAGTGCGTAAAAATGGTTAAAATTTGATATTTTTCACATAAATAGAAAAATTATGAAGATTTAATTCGAGGTAGGTGTAGAAGTTAAGTCATGACAAAATAAAGACGTCCTAACGTTGTAGATATTGTGCATGAAAATATAGTTAGTAAATGAAACATTCTACCTAATTTTATATTAATAAAGAAAAATCCAATTTAGATTAGAATAACGACTAAAAAGCCACTATTCGCCCACGACTGGGATATTGTTGTCACAGCTGGTCTAGTGTATCTGCCACAAATATTTTGTTAATACATTAGGTTAAAAAAAAAAGGATCGCCAACCTCGTATGTCCCGCACAGTCGTCCAAACTCTAATCTCTGTCCAATCCCCGAAATGTGGAAGTCATCTGTCTGCTTTACACTACTTTAATGATTAGTGTGCCAAGCCGATCTCGAAACACTGGTATTCCTCCGATGACGTAAATACCTCCGACATGCAGCAAAATGCCATCCCTACACTGTAGAGATCCCTAAATCTCATAAAGTATTCTGCCCAAACAACTTCTTTTAAACGGCTTGATTTTTTTTTATTCCCTCACAGGCAGGGTTGCGGAGTCGGAGTCGGAGTCGGAGGGAGTTGGAGGTTTTAGCTAGAGTCGGAGTCGGAGTCGGATTTCTAAATGTACTAGGAGTCGGAGTCGGAGTTGGAGTCGGACTTTTTTATCCGACTCCGACTCCTTAAGTCCCCCCCCCAATTTTTTTTAAAAATGGTTTTCCTGATTGGTTTTACCAGTTGTACAATTTAGCAGTTTTTATAATGTCTCGTTCTTATTTTTTTAGATATATCATATTCTGTACTGTCCTGCAATGCTTCTACTTCATCAAGATATTTTGGTTTATCGGATCACTGCAAATCTTGTCTGGACAGTTTTTTTCTCTTTGGTTGTGACGTCACACATGATCAATGAAAAGTCTGTCTTTGAGTGAGATCACTGTGGATAACAATCAGATTGTAATCCGAAAGTTATCCAGTTCCTGAATGGAATTTGGCAATTTGATTAGTCCAGGATCGATCCGGAATTACAATCTTATCCCCCCCAAAAAAAATAAATCAATTTGTGTTGCCACCATGTGACAACATTTTATATGATTAACTAATCTGAACAAAAATAGCTGATTATCGCTGAAACATTGCATCTCAGTGATTTTTCTTTTCCTTCATTTTCGGTAGTTTATCACATTTTTCGTTAATAGAAATATGCTAGATTTTTGTTTTTGTTTTTGTTTTACAAATAAGTTTTAACATTTAAACATTTCCGTTCTCTTATTCTTTATTCTGCATCATGTTCGCTGTTTTTTTTTGTTTTGTTTCTTTTTCCGATTTAAAAAAAAGTTATATTTAAACAGGGTTATTACGTTCGCATATTCTTTATTTTCCATTTTGTTTTGATTTACTTTCCCAACACCTCTAAACACCCGGGAAGCGCTGGGTATCCTCGCTAGTTAAACATAATTCTATGTTATGTATTAGTAAAAATGAATGCCTGAACATTTTCTGACTCTGATAGCTGATGTTTATAGCCTCAGCGCAGTCAACATAAAAGATCAGAATTTAAATATTTTATTTTTTTGTAGTTTAGGGTGTTATCGTTTAGAAAAACATAACAATGTTAGAAAATATCGGATTCAAAATTCTTTAATTTTGGACCACTTTCCATGCAATGAGCCAGATATACAACTTTCCCGAGTCTAGGCAAGTTGATTTAAAATCAACCTACTCTAATACTGGTATGTGGAAGAGTCTACAAAACCTACATATGTATTTATTTACGTTTTTATAGGTTTACAGAAATTGATTACTGAAATAAAGCAAACAATTTTTACATTTTGAATACAAAAATCTTTTTTTTTGACAGATTTACAGAAATACATAATTTTTAAAATTAGTTACAAAACTTGATGCACCCACAAGATGGCTTCAAAACGTAAATCTGCCGTATTTGACCATTTTAACTTAACCAGTGATTTCAAGCATTATGTATGTCAGTGCATAACAACCTGAGACGATGAAGAAACAACTTGTGGTGTTGAAATTAGTGCTATCAAAGACCATGCTCCTACTCGTGCTTCTAACTTAAAAAGACATTGGAGCGCTGCCATCCTAGCATCTTTAAACTTGTTCAACAGAAAGACAACGGCTCATCTAATACACCAACCACATCAAAATCTAAAACTTTGATCACTGAAAAGAACCCTACCACAACATCTCTTACAAGTTTTGTTTGTTAGTGATAAAGTGACAATGTCAATGACTCCAGCTGAATTCAAAAGAAACACCGTTAAGATTATTGTTCTCACCAGCATTCCCTTGAGATTCTTTTCTCGGCCTGAAGTGTTAGCACTGATTGGTGAAGTGGCACGAAAATTAGGAGTGGCTCTAAACAGAGATTCCATAAAGAAAATAATTGGTGAATATGAGAGCCAAAAAGAACAGCTAAAGAGAAAACTAAGCAATAAGTTTGTATACTTGAAAATGGATGCATGCACACACCATCGTGTTAATTATTTTGCTGTTTATGACTAAAACCTTGGCCATTAAAGACACTGAAGCCCAACATTCCAGTAACTTCTTAAGGCAATTGGTAAAAGAAGTGTTGCAAGACTTTGGCATTCAGAAAGACCATGTATTATGCATTGTCACAGATAATGCGTCTAACATGCTGAGTATGGTAAAAAAAACTGAATGAAAGAGAAGATTCTAGTGTTACAGAAGAATGTGCAGCAGAAATTCAGGAAGAACAGCCAATTGACTGGGATGACTTAACAGAGAAGCAAGAGGATTTTTAATTTCTTTGAAGGGTTTGAGGAGGCACCAAATTCATTGGATGCATTTGGTGATGTAGCAGCCTGCATTTCAGAAATTGAACACCAGCGTTGCTGTGTTCATACACACCAACTTGCAGTAAACGATGCTCTTAAAGAGTATCATTCCAGTTATCTGATAGCAAAAGTCAGAAGAGTTGCTATTTCAGCAAGAACTCCGAAGATTGATGCCATTCTTAAAAGAAGAGCTGGAAAAGGAGCCATATTAGACCAAGTAACTCGCTGGGGTAGTACTTACAACATGGTAAAACGGCTTGTTGAATTGAAGTCTATTCTTATCGATATGGCAAACCCAGATGTCAGTTTTTCAGAAGCACAATGGATTCAACTTGAAGAACTGGAAGACCTTCTTAAGCTTCCTTTTCAAGTGACAAAAAAGCTTCAAGATAAGGACCTTACTCCAGGAATGTTCTTGAAAGAATGGAAAATGTTAGAACATTCCTTATCCAGGCGTGGTGGTTTGCTAGCAAGAATAATGTGCGAGTCAATGCGTCAAAGAGAAATACAACTGCTTCATAATAAAATCCTACTGGCTGGAGTATATGTAGACCCAATGAATAGAGTGTTGTTATCTGACACTCAGAAAGATAAAGCGAAATCGGCACTTTGTGATCTTGCTGTGAGGATTCCGGGCTTAAATTCAAAGGCATCTACTGAAGATCCAGACACTATTTAAACCACAGACTCAGAGTGAACCTGCGATGAAGAGGATTTTGAAAAGCTTTTGGATCAAGAAGATCATAAAGCAAGGTCAAAGCGGTGTAAGCTACAGGAAACAGCTAAAACGCTATCTTCAGTGAATAATGCCTTAGCAAGTTTCAAGCTAGACTTTCATGCTGCATTACAGCAAGTAGAACAACTAGATAGAATGTCTAAGTTAAATGTTCATGAAGCTATAAAGCAGTACCCTGCGATAGTGAAAGAATCTGCAAGTTTGGCAGCAGCAATTCCTCCAACACAAGTGAGTGTTGAACGTTTGTTTTCAGCGCTAAGGCTAATCAGGACATACCAAAGGGCTGCAATGAAAGAGAAGCTCACTGAAGCCATCTAGTTTTTGAGAGTAAATTATTAAATTCTTATTTTGCAACTTTCAATTCTATAATTATAAATAAAGCCTTTTTTTATGTTTACAAATAAGACATTTTTATAGATTGATTTTTCCCTAAGATTGTGAGAGAAGATTTATGAGAATGGACAAATGCAATAACAGATGAGTTTTTTCGGGAGGGGGTACAAAAGAAAAAGAAAATATATAGCTTGAAGTGCAACTCTGCTATTATAGATTTGAATATGCTGAAAGGCTGGTAAATGATCATGAGCATAAATAATACCATTGTATATTATATATATATATATATATATATATATATATATATATATATACATATATATACATATACATGTATATGTATATATATGTATATATATATGTATATGTATATATGTATATATGTATATATGTATATGTATATATATGTATATGTATATATATATGTATATGTATATATGTATATGCATATATATATGTATATATATATGTATATGTATATATATGCATATGTATGTATATATGTATATATATATATGTATATGTATATATGTGTATATGTATGCATATGTATATATGTATATGTATATATATGTATGTGTATGTGTATATGTGTATGTATATGTGTGTATTTATATGTGTATATATGTATATGTATGTATATATATGCATGTATATATATGTATATATATATATATATATATATGATATTTCAATAATAATCAATCTATGCTACTATAGCCCTTTATGGCTTTTTCCTGTTTTACCTTTGATCCTCATTCCATAAAGGCAATATTATATTTTAAAATATTATTCTCTGTATAATATATTTATCCCCCTCTTCTGATGAGAAGCGTTTCGCTTCGAAATCCCATAGCCTAAAGAGGTTTCCCTATCCCTAAATATTGTATTCTATTTTGAACTGATAGCATAATAAAATTTAATTGTAAACTTTTTATCCCTTTGTAATCTAAACTTATTCTATAAAGCTGGTTGAGTTTATATGTGAGTATATTTATCATACAAGTGAATGTTAAACGTCAAAAATGATATACATGAAAAGTATTTATAAAATACATGCTGAATCGATGTGGGAGGCTGGTATATGGATCTGCAAAATAGATTTTCATATAGGGTCAAGGAGTCGGGAGTCGGAGTCGGGAGTCGGAGTGGGAGTTGGGAGTCGGAGTCGGAGTCGGAGTTGGAGATATTAAAGGAGTCGGAGTCGGAGTCGGAGTCGGCATCCTAGTAATTCTAGGAGTCGGAGTCGGAGTCGGAGTCGGACTTTTACCATCCGACTCCGCAACCCTGCTCACAGGTCCCTGCATCTCTGCCGATGGGGCATGGAATATGAGAATGTCACATTTGCCCTAAGTTTAGCGTTTTTTTTTTAATTTCTTACGAGGATTCAATTTTCTTTTCTTTAAAAGACTATAATATATTTATTATTAACCATTATTTTTATAATAACAGACACTAGAATGGGAAGTTAATTCACAGAATTTGTGTATTATAATGGCGTAAAGATAAAGATTTATATTGGATATCAAATTTGGTGCATCGGACAAGTCACATATAAGACCACATCCAAAAAAAAAACTTTATATAAAAAAAATATATCGTCTTTGAAATGATCGTACATTATGCTTGTTTTTTTTTGTTTTCATTCCTCATATCTATATACTTGTTTATTAGATACATTTACCCCACCTTTGATTTATTATCGCTATACTCTCTCGATGTGCTCATCTTATACTTGCAGTGTTCGAAAACCTTGCACTTCGCCCTTCTTCATAAGTGCTATCTATACGCTTTATATACTCCTGTGGTTTAAACCGTCACACACACACACACACACATCTCTATCTCTACTATAATATAAATGTTATTTTGTGTGTGTGGCTTTGTTCCTTCATCATGAATTTCAAAACTGTTGAGCCAATCTTTTGCAACTCTCACACAAAGTTGATTTATATGCCTGGCAGTGTTCTTAGATATGATTTGCACAGAAATTCATCCGAGAAGTTTGCACAGAAATTCCTCCGAGAAGTTTGCACAGAAATTCATCCGAGAAGTTTGCCCAGAAATTCCTCCGAGAAGTTTGCACAGAAATTCTTCCGAGAAGTATCAAAAATCGAAAAATCCTATCTCAAAAATAGTTTTCTCTTCTAGATAAAATATAGATAACATTTTTACAGGAGAATATTTTTATGTTACACCGGTTTAATATAAAATATCTCCTTGCAAGAATGCTTGTTTTTAATTTATAAGAGAAGTAATACTATTTTGAAGATCGTCAAGTGCAAATATCAGTTGACTTAATGTTTTAAACGAACACGGACGGAATTTGATGAACGACATTATTATTATTATTATTATTATTATTATTATTATTATTATTATTATTATTATTATTATTGTTGTTTTTGGTGGTGTTGTTATTGTTGGTGGTGTTGTTGGTGTTGTTGTTGTTGTTGCTATTATTATTAGTTTCGTGTTGTTGTTTTTTTTTCGTCCATCGGGAAAATTCCTCCTCATAATATATAATATTAAAGATAGCATTGATCGTTTAATAATAAATGCGCAATTTGCATAAATTAAAATAAAATATCCCAGCGTATTATACGACATGACAACGGCTGGCGTCCAGCTAGTACATATATATATATATATATATATATATATATATATATATATATATATATATATATATATATATATATATATATATATATATATACGGCATATCCGCGTGGGCACACTGGTTCCTGTTAGACCAGAAAGATAAGCAACGTTGAGCTTGTTTAGTAGCAGAGAGGTGACCATTCGGGGGATTCTAGGCGATGTATGTGTTCTCCGGTTGTCTGGGCATTTGTTTCAAGTCACTATGTACATACACTTCACTGGCCACTAGTATTTAACAATGTCGACTCAGGAGAGGTATGGTTGGAGATTGCACACCTCCTGCAACAAAAATTTCACCCACAATGAACGTGTATATGTGTGTGTTTGTGTACATTTTCCTACGAAATAACTCTGTCGATTTTCAGTCTACAGTCTCGAAATTTGATATACAGGATACTGAGAGTTGGGAAAGTGTTTGTAATCCATTTCCCTCCAGAAATTTGGCTGTTAACGGGTCCAAGTTCAACGATTTGCCCTTTGAGAACTCTACCAAACTCCTCCGACAATTTAGGGTCTAAACACTTGAAATTTTAGATATGAGTTCCTTGAACATGGATGTAACTTAATAATATTATTTGAGCTCAACACAATAAATATTAAGAAGCCGTAATAGGGGTCAAATTTGAAAAATAATTGACGGCTTTTTTTGTTGTTCAACATACACCACAAAGCACCCGGGCTGAAACGCTAGTATATATATATATATATATATATATATATATATATATATATATATATATATATATATATATATATATGTGTGTGTGTGTGTGTGTGTGTGTGTGTGTGTGTGTGTGTGTGTGATATGATATCGATTTGAATGATAGGTTTCATGAGCATAATAGGAACATTTTTTGACGACCGCTGAGGAGTCTGGATACAATCTGATAGAAAAAATATCTGAAATCAATTATTTCTAGCGAACCCGTCAGATAAAGTGTCATTCCAATAGTGAGGCTTATTAATTTCAATTTGGACAATCAAACATTTATAGACCAGTCGAAGAAGAAGATTCAATTACAGAATATTCGAAGATATCAATGTGGCCATTTTTTCCAATTTTCTACTTTTTTTTTTGATGCAGTTTATGATTATTTTTTTTTTATTATTAATTTTAATTTTTCCTTTTTTATTTTTACTCTGTTTGTATCATATTCATTTTATGATGTTTTCGTCGTACTTTATTTTTTTCTCTTTCTTTCCTTTCTCTCACGATCTTCCCTTTCTAACTCACTCTCTATCTTTCTCTAATTTCATATTTATTTTATTTTACCTGCTTCTGCTTTTATCACGCTCTCTTTCTATTCATATCTCTTATTTTCTTTCTTTTCTAATCACTATATTTTCAATCTACTACATGGAACGATAAAAGTGTTGCCAAGGTGAAACACAATTACAGCTTTATTTTAAAACTTTTGTTGAAAAAATAAATTCAGGATACTTGATTATGGAGTGAAGCTTATATTTACTCAATGTAGTTCCCTTCAGCCTTCATTACTGTATCAATACTGTTCCGGAATTAGGAGTATGCCTTTCCCAAAAGCGTTAGCAAGAGCTCGGTGAATACTCGGCAGATAGTGGCGATTATGCTGGTTTTGATGTTGTGGGAGGTCATGTTGGTTATATTCTCGACATACAAGATAATGTTGTCCAGCTGGTTCAGGTGCCGGGGGGGGGGGACGTGATAGATGGGCACAAAATCCTCTGAAGTAAAGCCTGCGCATTTTGAACTTCTGGGCTGGCGCCGAGTCCTTCTGCCACACGCAGGATATTCCAGCGGCCAACTGATTGCACGAAGTGATCACCATACTTTTCAAAACGCTCAAGTACACTTTTATGTTGATTCTAAGCCGACTTTAAAGATGTGAGTTGGCATGATGTAGCGCACACTTAAAACCACACCAAAGACCATAACCTTTGCCGGAAACTTCGTTGAGCTGTGACCTTTAGCGTTAGAACGTCCATATTTTCATTTTGATAGGGCCGGCGCATCTCCGATCTATATCGTTAAACATTGTGTCACTTTCAGATGAAATAGAAGGCTCCTGTCTCTCTTGGGATTCGTACATAACTGGCAAGCTAGTATATGGTCTGCACAAATAAAGGATACCGGTTTTCATCAAACGGAAGTAGAATCTTGTCGCCATTTCTCTGGTGACAATTTGATCGTTCCACCCTGCACAACTATTCTACCTCTATTATTTTGCTCAACAACGGTTCTTTTACCTTTATCCATGGCAATTAGTCATATTGTTATTTATACGTAACGGACTACAAAGTAGGATCATGCTTACTGTGAGTAATCTGAAGAAAAGAAATAGATGTTTGTTTACATTACATGTAACTTTTTGACATGTTAGTAGTGTCAAAAAAGCGGCAAACAGAGAGGGACTTTTGAAGTTATAAGGCCGCTTTAGTGTTGAAGGTTATAGGAGGCATATCAGTAACGTTCGTACCGTCACAAATAAAATAAATGAATGCACGGACAGGTGCATCTGCATCTACCTCTAACTCTTGGATAGCATCCTAAGAGAGTCTTAATCTAATAAGCCCACACTATCAACAAGGGTCTGCACTCTGTCTCATCGCCACAATGTCGCAACGCTGTGCACTTGTTACAAATAATTCAAAGGAAAACATGTCTAAGAGACAATTCCAACCCCTTGATGTCTGTGGATGTAACAGAGCGCGTATGAACCCGTGAGAACATATCAGTAAGAACTGTAAGACAGCTGACTTGCGGAGATATTAGCAGTAGTAGCCTAAAAAGTGTACATATGCAAATCAGGAGGTGCGCGCGACCTTGCGCGACAAGAAAAAAAAGGGTCTCATGGCCGATAGAAAAAAACAGTGCGGTAAAAAAGGGGTAGATGTGTATAATGGTTGTATACGACCCGCGTGTAGTCAAGAAGAATGAGAAAAGCTTCCAGGTAAGGACGGGGAGAAATGTACACATAATTAAACGACTTGTGTTAAAGAGCATCTCTCCCCCCCTCTCTGGCTTTCTTACTCTTTCTATTTTCTCTCTCTGTGTCTCTATTAGAGAATAGAGAAAGAGAGAGGGAGAGGGAGGGAAAGAGAGAGAGGTGAATAACGTGGACATTGGACACGTTTGCAGAAGAAGGGTCAGCTGACCAGATGACGTGGTGTCATGTGATGAGGTTAGCTGATTCTTTCTTGGCAGTTTGGTTTCAGGTGTTGAAGAAGACAGACGGATTTTCAGCTGTCCCCACCCCTGGGCTGGGGAGGACGCTGACGTGTACCAAGCAAGCAAGCAAGCAAGGTTCACCTCCATTCTGTGTCGACCTTTGGAAGGTGAATAAAAACATAAAACCTTAATTATCATCTTGGAGTGAATTCTTCATCCAACAGGCCAGCTCCCCTCCAAGAGACAATGAAAACCAGAGGAACAACCGACGACACATGAATGAAAAGGTATGTTAAGAAATGCATGTACACAAACACACACCCACGAAGACATGAACAATAAGATTAGAAACTAGACGATCACGTACACGAATCTCCTTCTTGACACTATTCCCTTTATGACACCCCGCTATATAACACTTGTGTTTAAAAAAAAACTGAAAAGTTTTATTTTTTTATTTTTATAAATTATTTATTTTTTGTATACTACAATTTTTTTGTTATTATTCAACATTTGTTGTTTTATATTTCTCAAATATTGTTGATGTATGCGACGTGTTTTTGTTAAAACTATTGTTCATATCTTCTATGTACGTTTCACAGAATTTCGGTCGATTTAACTCGTTCAACTTGATAAAGTACTTGGTAAAATCCAGTTGTACAACGGACCCGTCTCCTGGAGGTTGTAAAGTCCAATATTTAGTACTTATATATACTTATACTCAATTACCAATTACGAAATCCTTAGGATTTACGCCGTCATGGCTGACAGAATGAGAAAATGCTACTTCCTGGATTAAAGAAAATGTTTAATTCGAGATTCTCGAGTTCGACAAACAGATTCCGGAGTTTTACTGAATAATGACAGAGTTCGACTGAAACATTCCTAAGTTTGACAGAAGATTTCCTTGTTCCACAGAAAAATTCCACAGTTCGACAAAATAGACGGTAGGAAGGTCGGAGGTTACAGTGAATGAACGCTGTGAAAATATCACTCTAAATTAGAACAGTAGTTCGAATAACCCAAACAAGACTGTTATGGAATTTGGGAATTATTTCGTGTATATTTACCCTTAGTTTTTATCTATATCAATATATGTGGTTTAGGTAATAACTTTTTTTTTAGTGTAAAACAAATTCACATTACATTACCGCATATCTGACAAGGATAAAGCTCGTTAAATATAAAAAGAACGCTTTAGTGCGCTTTGGAAGTCACAATCTTATGTTCACCATTTGTTGTAATCCTTGTACGCACAATCCTAAAATAGCTAAGCCATTGTTAAAGCTACATCGGAATCCGCGGATATTCAAGAATAGACTTTTCCGCAGCGGAGGATTCCATTCGCTTGTCAATGAGATTTGAAGGCGACTCATTGAAAAGTCGAATTTAAATCTTCAACCAAAAACAAGCATTACCAAAAATTGAATACGATATTCAAAGTAAATTCAGAAATACAATAGAACATCTTTTTCATTGTCTCCATTTTTGTTGTTGCTGTTGTTAAGATGTCCCTTTTCTTGAAAGAATACTTTTTATAAAAAGTTCGAACTAATCCAAAACCGATTTTGGATTCATCGCTTGGGTTTATTGAGTATGTTGACAGTTCATTTCATTTCCTCGTGTGTAAGATACTCTAAGAAAGTGATATATATATATATATATATATATATATATATATATATAATGAACTTTGTGTGACTGTGAGTTCGTTCCTTGGCAGATTTATATTTAATCTCACATAAAACTTATGTATCTGGGAGTGTTCCTGGATAGGTGTTTTACCAGAATGCCACGGATAAATATTGAAAATCGATAATGAAAAAATCATTAGAGATGATGCAGTCAGATTTTGACCACAGTTTCCACTTTTACCCAGTCTAACATCGGAAATGACTTTGCGAAATGTTATGAACGCGCAAAAATATGTCTGGCGCATATAATCAAAAGTAGCTGCTTTTATATGACAGGGGCGCATTCGAATTGAATGTATCTGTTTACATTAACATTGTAAAATTATACTAGATATTTTCATTTTACACTTTAATTAATACCATTATCACTACAAAAATTTAAAGGTAAGGTACATGCAATATAAAGGAGTTTCTTTGATATAACAGGAGCGCGTTCAAAATAAATGATTTGGTTTAGAGTACAATTAAACCATGATACTTGACTTTTGCATTTTAAATTTTGATCCTAGTAATTACATATGAAAATAATCAACAGTGGATCCTCTACAGTGCAATATATTCTGGATTTTCAGTGGGATGAGGCATGTGAAAATTCTTCCTGCTGCAACACGATGGGTCATCAAATAGGGAGCAATCAATCGATTTGATTGAAAAGTAGGCAATTTCATCGATTTCGATGGCCAGAAAGTATCGGAGGATTGAATATTCACTGATCCTTATAAAATTCTGGGCAACGTCCGATCTCTCTGCTAGTATATAATAAATTCAAGACAAAATTACATTAATACAGGCATATATATATATATATATATATATATATATATATATATATAATGAATTCTTTCTCTCGCATAATGTATACACGTATTGACAATAGGTTTTTAGGCTAGAGATAACATACATTCAAAAAGCGATTATTTTGCTGGTTGCAGAAACCGAACGTAATTAACAAAATAAAATTTGGCTGCACAATCTGCTTTTCTTCAACGCAACTCTAAAGAATTAATATTTTAAGTGAAGTGAATTAAATTGAAGGTGAAGCCATGTAAGCGGGCTTGTAATAATTTAGACCACGATGCAAGTATTCGAACAGAAAAAATGTTTGTGAATAATGCACAAAGTTAATTTGAATCCATTATATTTAATTCTCAAATGGGGCTTTATTTTAATCTCACCATAGGGCATTATAACTGTATTTTGAATAAAATTAATGAATAAAATATCAAACTTTTATAAGCTAAAGCGGGCTGGTCAAGTTTAATATTTAAAGTTATATATATATATATATATATATATATATATATATATATATATATATATGTGTGTATTTATATATCGCATATATATATATATATATTGTAGTATATATATATATATATTTGTATTTATACATAGTATATATATATATATATATATGTACATAAACTATACATATATTTGTATTTATATATCGTATATATATAGTAGTATATATATATATTTGTATTTATACATAGTATATATATATATATACATATATATATATGTTCTATATTTTATAGAGGGAATTACACGTGGAGTGTAAAGAGCAGAGTCTATTTGAATGTATTAATAAATGTATCATTACTTTTAAAAGAATAATGGCCATAGTACTGTGGATATATAATTAGCTCAATAGGTATATGTATCCTAGAGCTATGTTAATATTGTGCAAAATGTTAATAATTTAGAATTATCAATTAGTTTCAAAAGGAAAAACAAACAAAATTAACTTGAGTGTACGATCCTTCTGTCACGAATCGTTTTATTCTTCTGATTCGTCTCTCCTCCTTTCGTGCGATATTCGCTCTTATATATGTTTTTTTTTTAGTCTATGCGTCATGGTTACGCCACGCCATCAAATGCTAACGCGATCATGTTACAATACTATTCAAAGTGTTGCCATAGACAACTGTTTTGTCTTCATATATATCAACATGGGATTCCATAAAATATTTTAGAAGATCGTAAATAATTAAGAACGGATTCTTAGGAACCCATTCTCACGCTGTGATTAACTATTCCCATCCAAACTATATTAATACTTATTAGAAATATTCAATATTTGAAAAAAAATGTAAATGTATATTCTATGTGTATGCATTTTTGGAGACAAATATGTTGTCCCAAACCCTATCAAAGAATTTTATTATGTCAAGTACTATAGCCCGCGAAACGAAACCCCATCATCGATTGATTCCATTAACATTTTTGGTATTACAATCAGTACCTCAGGAGTTAGTATTGTTGGACTAAATCGATATTGTTTTTCACTAAGTAAGATTACATTTGCTGAGGTAATTCAAGGAACACCGTAATGAATGTTGTGTGCGTTTAGCGGGTGCCGATATTAAGCTAGTATTTTATTTATTTTATTACATTTTCACCCCAAACAAGGCGCATTGCCACTTTGCATGTAGAGGCCAACTGTCAGGGACATAAGCTACAGTAGTAGTATGTGGGGAGTTCGGCAGCAAGATGTCTGTTCATGTTACACTTGAACATCTGCATGTCAGTACAGTGGGGAAGCAGGGACCCGGAAGGGAATTCCAAAGATTAGCGCCCTGGGAAAGAAACTACTGGAGTAGAATGCTCTCTTACGTCTAGGGATCTCAACTTTGAAGGGGTGGGATTTTGCTGCTTGCCGGGTTTGTCGGGGGTA
>NC_136516.1:4757500-4777500 GCF_053919585.1 Euprymna scolopes
AAAGTAAATTATCATGCCACAGTTTTGCTTAAAACAGAAACATTCATTTTGAACGCACGCTTGTCATATCAAAGAACTTGCTGCTTGTTTTATACGTCGAGTCTTTCGAATTTTTTTTCAATATAACTTCTCAAATGCACTTGTGATTTTAGGCTGCGTAAAGTATTTCGTTTCGTAAACAGTTCGTGGTCCTTCTTTGATCGGATTATACAACCCTATATAAGAACACTGCCAGGCACATCAAGTACCTTCGTGTAAAATTTAATAAAGATCGGGTCCCAAAGCAACGGATTCATGAACCGACACACACACATACATACTCACACACATACATACTCACACACACACACACACACACACACACACACACACACACACACACACACACACACACACAAAGTTTGTTTTATATAATAGTCGAAATAAAGATATATGCATAAAAGTATGTGCTTATGTTTAAATGTGTTTTTTGATATGTGCGTGTGTGTGTGTGTGTGTGTTTTCGGTTGTAATTATATTCCATATATATTACCATATGTACAAGTACGAATGTATACGCCCACGTACATGTCTATGTGTGCGCGTGTGTATACGTTTCCGTGTGTATTCATCCGGCGTCTGTTTTTTTTTTTTGTTTTTTTTTTTTATACATAAACAAATCGAGAATAACATTCGCTTTTTCGTGATCGCCGGAAGAAATGTCTCATTCGGTGTAAAACTGCTGAAAATATCTCGGCAAAATTAAGTCTTAAAATAATATTGTCTGACACAAGGACATACATATTGGCCAGTCATCAATTCTTCACATTCTTTGCATTTTAAACGTTTTCGGCACACACGTACAACGTTATGATCACGCTTTAAAACACAACAAACAACTTCTTTATTTTTTGAGCACATATTCTATATATATATATATATATATATATATATATATATATATATATATATATATATATATATATATATATATATATATATATGCTTCATTTATTTACATGAATTTAATATACGAAAGTATAGATTTATACGTAAACTTTAAGTATTTACTTCAAAAGTGCTCAATACGTAGGTAGAGCTAGTTAGTAATTTATAAAATATATATGGCGATTAAGCTACACTGAATATTCTGCGTTAGCGCATAAGCCTGACGAATACTATAGTTGGATGAAACGCAGAATATTCAGTGTAGCTTAATCGCCATATATATTTTATAAATTACTATATATATATATATATATATATATATATATATATATATATATATATATATATAGAGAGAGAGAGAGAGAGAGAGAGAGATACAGAGAGATACAGAGCTTAGTTTATATTTATAATATCCTTTTAAACGGCTTAAATAGATGTTTTCTGGTTTGAGGGCAAATACAGAAGGAGGGTTGATAAAAATGAAAAGAAGGTGATGAAGATGAAAGCCAAGATAAAAGAGGAAAAGGGAATACAGAAGAAGAAGTAAGAAGAAGAAGAAGAAGAAGAAGAAAAGAAGAAGAAGAAGAATACGAAATAGATGTACAAGAAAATGAAAAAGAAAATTAAACGAGAATATCAATAATTTAGATGGTGAGAAGAAGAAGAAGAAGAAGAAGAAGAAGAAGAAGAAGAAGAAGAAGAAGAAGAAAAAAAAAAGTGGGGGAGAAGGAGGAGGAAATACGAAAGACGAAAAAGAAATGAGGGGATGAGAAAAAGGAAGAAATCACATCGTTTTCGATCTGAAGCAAAATTCGCAGCGTCCTTCCAGTATCTTTTCAAGTTTCTCATCTGTCTCCTTCCCCTTTATATTTAGTCTTTTATTCTTCTTAAATCTTTGGTTGCACTTCTCTCTCAGACCAATTTTACAGCATATCCGAGTCAGCGCAGACGTCGTTTCTACATCATTGACGATATTACCTTTCTTGTGCAGTCTGCTTTCTTGGTTTGTAAATCGATCGTTCCATTTGACACTTAGAATTTTCCTAAAACACTTGGAATCAAACACATTTAGAGTAATAAGAAACACATCATACAGTAAATCCGGTGTAAATATAATTTTACTACATGTGTTAAATTATGGAGAAGTAGTTATTTTCTAATATAAATAAATGCAATAAATTTGAAGTTAAACAACAATTATTTTTATCCGTTTCGAAGTATGTTTTAATATTATATTGTTATGTTTTTCATTGTTTATCTTATATACTTTATGTTTTAGTTTCATAGTTTATTATTAAAATTTTATGTTTATAGTTTTCGTTTATGTTTATTATTTTAGTTTTATGTATAATTTGTTATAGTTTTAGATTTTATTGTAAAACTTTGATGTTTAATCGTTTTAGTTTTATGTTTATTGTTAATGTTTTATTGTTTTTGTTTTGTGCTTTATTGTTTATATGTTATGTTTTATTGCTATAGTTTTATGCTTTATACTTTTTGCTTTATGTGTAGTTGTTTTGGTTTCATGTTTTCTTGCTAAAGTTTTATGTTTCATTGTTATAGTTTTATGTTTTATTCTTTTTAGTTTTTGATTTCATGTATTATTTTATATTTTATTGTTTTTCGTCCATGTTTTATTGTTAAAATTGTATGTTGTATTGTTTTAGTTTCATTTTTCCGTTCTTTAAATTTTATGTTTCATTACTTTAGTTGTTTTTTTTAATTGTTAAAGATTTTGTTTGTTTTATAAAGTTAACCGTTTTATTGTTTTATTCTAATGTTTGTTGTTAAATTTGTATGTTTTATATGCTTCAATTATTTTTTATTGTTTTTTATAGTGTTACATTTAGTTATATTCTTTATTGTTATAATGTTCTGTTCTATAATCTTGTTGTTATAGTTTTAATGCTCGTGATGTCATATATTACGTTATTTTTGTTATAGATTCATGGTTTTCTTATTCATGTTTTAATTATGTCGTTTTTAATTTTTATATTTTATTTTTTTTCTTTTGTATTTTATTTTTTTTAAGTTTTATGTTTTTCATATGGTCATGTTTTATTGGAATATTTTTATATTTTATTGCAATAGTTTTAATTTTTATTATTATATTTTTATTATTGTAATGTTTTATTATTCGGATCTTAATCTTCATAGTTGTCAGATAACGTGGCCATAACGTGGTGAAACAATAAGACATATTAAGATTAGTGCAATAGTCTGCAAACAGAATGTGTTTTTAAAGTGTAACCAAGAAGAGAGAGGATGACAATGAGAATAAGATAAAGATGAAGAAGAGGAAGAAGTAGAAGAAGAAGAAGAAGAAGAAGAAATCGAACAATATGAGAAAAACAGAGAATGAAAAAGAAAAGAAAACGCGATAAAAAATAGATACGCAGAGAGATAGAAAAATGGTAAAAGCAATGTAGAAGAATAGAAAAAGAAAGTTTAATAAATATTATTAATGGAAGATAAAATCTACAAGAAATGAAACGGTGGAAATAAATAAAATGATGTATAGGAAAACGATGGATGATAATAACAGGAAGAAAAGATAAAAGAAACCATAGAAGACGAAAAACAACATCAAAATTCAAGAGACTGCGTTAAAATTGATAAAAATAAAGACTCGTTTAGGAATAAATTATTCGAAGAGGTGAGACATCACTTCCGGCCTTACCTAAAAATAAATTTCCAGTTCACTTTTGTTTCAACTTGATGTGTGTATATATATATATATATATATATATATATATATATATATATATATATATATATATATATATATATATATATTATACCGGGCATAACACACACACGCACCCCCCCACACATATATATGTATATATATGTATATATATATGTATTTATACATATATGTATATATATAACTACTTCATTTACTCACATAAAATTAATATATGAAAGCATAAATTTATGCGTAAACTTTAAGTATTTACTTCAAAAGTGCTCAATACATAGGTAGAGCTAGTTAGTTTGCTATAAAATATATATGGTTATTAAGTTACACTGAATATTCCGCGTTTCATCCACTCTAGGAATCTTCAGCTTTATGCGCGAATTTTGTGGTTGTCTGTGGTTTTTATGTACACACCTTCTATTGATATTTAAAATCGACAGACAACCACAAAATTCGCGCATAAGCCTGAAGAGTCCTATACATATAGCTGAGCTTTCTCTCGCTTCGAACTTGATATTAAAAGGTTACGTTGTCTATTCCTATTTCTATTCATTTGTTTCGTCACGAGAGCTAAATGTGACACAAAGTCGTTTTAATGTGGGTTAAACTCAGCTCCCCAGAAAGGGGCACTCTGGAAAAAGCAAAACAAATATCGTTAGTATATAACATTTTCTCTCCTATTGAACTAGTTCAAATAAACCTAAGTGTAGCATGTGAACAGATATTACACTATGATCTTAGTCCGAAGGTAAGATCTACTTCATATATTTCAAGTCTTTTTTATGTTCGTATTTCAAAGTTGTTGAAACGAACTTTTAATATACTTAGCCATGGATATCCGAGTGACGATACAAATATTTACAAACTTGCATATTTATTCAAAAACGAACGGCAAATCATGGTATACATTTTTTTAAGATTGCATACTAGATTATTTCACAATTCATTTCAATTTTGCATAAATGAATATAAAATAAGTTAAAAACATTAATCCACTCAGAAATATGTTTATATATCTATCTATCTATATCGCGTTTTTATGTAGATGTTTTTATTTGTTTTTGCTATCGATACTCTTTGAACGAATTCAATTATTATACGAAAGTGCATTTTTTTTACCTAAATGCGAGTTGGGAATAATTTCCCCTTTGACCAATTTGGTACTCCCTAAATGGGGAGCGGCATATATATATATTTTGTCACAAGAGTATCGTTAACAGAAACAAATTTTAAAAAATCTACAAAAAACTCGATACATTCAGTAGTCAAGCGAGGTGGTCCCGTGGTAGAGGTGTAGGCTTCTTATCATGGCGTCCTAGATTCAGCCCCTCTGATGAGTCGTAGACGACGAAACACGTGTCAGTGGATAATTATATTTTAAAATAATATATATATATATATATATATATATATATATATATATATATATATATATATATATATATATATACTAGCAGTTCCCCCCAGCTTTACTCCGGCCCTATGTACTGTTCATAACGTTATATGCATATATTAAAAAGTGTTAATATGTAAAGTAATGCCTTTCTGTATAATAGCCTTCCTTAACTACCATAGAGAAAAGACACAGACATTTTCACTTTTTAGATAGATGGATAGATCGGTTGCAATATATAGTAATGATTTCAAAAGGATTAAAAAAAAAAAGACTCATGACCCACGACCGAGAAACGAAACCAAAACGTTCAGCTCACGATTTATTTTGCCTCTGCCGTCAATTACTGGGCTATGAAAACATGTTTACTGCAGGGCTAAAAATTAAAACACGAACCAATAGCTACTACGTCATGCATTCGATATGCCGGCGTTCGACCTTCACCTGCCAAATTTCATTTTTAAAAAATTGTTCACTTTTGCACCGATTTTTCCGGGATAAAACCCAAATATAAAGTTTTGCATGGATTCAAATACCTTATATATCAATTTCACGTCCGTTGACCAAAAAATCTAGGAGGAGGTTGGTAGGCAAAATTTGTTAAACAAAAATATATACGTATACATAAATATATATGCAAACAATTTTGTGTTTACTATAAACTTTTTACGCACATATTACGCAAGTATGAATTATGTAGAATATCTGCATTAATATAATTACACGTAATAGTTAACAAAAGATGATTATCCCATTAGAAAACGAAAGTAACTAATAGGGAATAAATTAAAATAAATGTTTAAAAGAATATGCAAATAAGCTAGATCTTTAGCTAGTGAATGCAATTCCAAAAGCCATATATGAGAAAATTGTATTTTCTTTTTAAATAAATAGAAAAGGGTTTTAATATGAATATCAATACGCTCAAAAGAAAAAGGAATTCATAGAAGTATATATATATATATATATATTTATATGTATATATATATACGAATTCATAGAAGTATATATATGTATATATATATATACTCCAATAAATTCGTTTTTCTTTTGTATATATATATATATATATATATATATATATATATATATATATGTGAACGTGTCTCTGTGTCTGTGTGTTTCTCTCTTTGTGTGTGTGTGTGTGTGTGTGCGTGTATATTTCCCTACACAATAACTCTGTCAATTTGAGTCTACAGACTCGAACCTTTGGGATCCGTTTTCGGCCAGAAATGTGGCTTTTAAGGGGTCAAAGTTTAACTATTTGCCCTTTGAGAACTCTACCAAACCCCTCCGACAATTTCGGGGCTAAACACTTGAAATTTTAGATATAGGTTTATTGGACATGGATATAACATAATAACTTGATTTGAGTCCAAAACAATAAATTTTAAGAGGTCATAATAGGTTTCAAAGCTTGAAAAAATTGACCTCTGCGGTCTCTACCAAATTACTCAGAAAATTTCTGATCTAAACATTTGAAATTTTACATAAAGGGTATTCATTTTAAGTTACTAGTATATAAATGTATGTATGCATGTATGTATGTCTGTATATCTGCCTAAAACTTTTGACAGAGGCGACGAATTTTCCCAAGATCAGTATCGTTTTAAAGTCCGACCTTTCAGACGACAAATATCGACAAATTGGGTAAAACATTAATATCTTCACTTTCAACTTGGAACTTTTCTACAGGAGTTGGTCGCTTTTTTCGCCGATATTTTTTAAAGTCATCCTTTTCTTTCGATTGTATAGCCTTAATTTTAAAAAATGTCACTTCCGATTTCGCGGTAGTCCTAACAGCATAGATGTCAAGTTTTTCCCGTTCTGTTCCTCCTTCGCGGTACGAGTTCGAGCTTCCCTTCTACTACCATTTTATTTTCTTTCTTTGTTTCTTGCTCAACAGACACATCCAAACACCTGGGCGAGGCCCTGCTGGAATGCAAGTATATCTATAAAAGTGAACGTGTCTGTGTATCTCTGTAGCTGTCTGTGTGTGTACATTTTCCTACGCAATAACTTTGTCAATTTTTAGTCTACAGACTCGAAATTTGATATACAGGCTACTGACATTTGGAAAAATCTTTCTGATCCATTTTCGGCCAGAAATTTAGCTGTTGAAGGGGTCAAACGTCAACGATTTGACCTTTGAGAACTCTACCAAACTCCTCCGAAAATTTTGGGTCTAAACACTTGAAATTTTAGATATAGGTTCCTTGAACATGGATCTAACTAATAACTTAAGGTGAGCCCAAGACACCAAATGTTAAGGGGTTATAATAGGGGTCAACGTTAAAAAAATTACCTTTGCGGTCTCTACAATATTCCTCAGACAATTTCTGGTCTAAACATTTGAAATTTGGCATAAAGGGTATTCAGAGATAGGGCATGCTTTTTATCGGTTTGGGTCGAAAATTCTTAGTTACCAATATATAAATGTATGTATGTATGTATATGTATGTATGTTTGCATTTCTGCCTAAACTTTCGGCAGAAGAGACGGATTTTCTCAAAATCAGTATCGTTTTAAAGTCGACCTGTCATACGACAAATATCGAAAAAAAAAGTGGCTAAAAACATTAATATCCTCACCTTCAACAAGGCACTTTTCTACAGAAGGGGTCGCTTTTTTCGCCCATATTTTTGAAAGATATCCTCTCCTTTCGATTGTCTAGTTTTAATTTAAAAATAAGTCACTTCAGGTTTGGCGGTGGTCATAACTGAAAAGACATAAGTTTTCCCCTTCTTTTCATGGCTTCCTACAACCACTTTTTTATTTTTTTGCTCAACATACACATCCAAATCCCCGGGCAACGCCGGGCTCAAAAACTAGTATCTATCAAAGTGAACGTGTCTGTGTATCGGTGTTTCTGTGTGTGTACATTTCCCTACGCAATAACTCTGTCAATTTTAAGTCTACAGACTCGAAATTTAGTATACAGGGTACTGAGACTTGGGAAAATCTTTGTGATCGGTTTTCGGCCAGAAATTTAGCAGTTAAGGGTCAAAGTTTAACGATTTGACCTTTGACACCTCTACCAAACGCCTCCGCCAATTTTGGGTCTAAACATTTGAAATGTTAGATAGATTTTGGATATGGATCTAACTTAATAACTTGATTTTAGCCTCAAACAATAAATGTTAAGGGATCATAATAGGGGTCTAATTAAAAAAAAATTGACCGCTTTTGTTTTGTTTTTTGCTCAACATACACTTCCAAAAACCGGAAAACGCCGGGCTGTAATTCTAGTATATACATAAAGGTGACTTTGTGGGTATGTACGAAAGACCTTTAGCAAATACCTCATTTAGTATTCAGTCAACCGAGGTGAAATTTGATATGAAGGTTATGTGGGTAAATATATATAGTATAATTTTAAGCTGGTAGAAATTGCTATAAATTGAAAACAAAACAGTTGATCTTGCCGGACTATATTGAAAAAAAAAATTATGGTTGCTGCTTATTTTTTTTTCGCATACTCAAAAGTAAACATTCATGGTTCGTGTTGCTTAATTTTTAATTTACGTATCTATCTGTCCGTTGCTCATACTGTATCGGCGTAGGATTGATAAATCACGATTGAGCCTAAACGATTTGGATTCAATTCTAACGAATGATACCCAAGTCATATTATTCATAACTTCTAAAATAATTACTGGATCTTAGACTAGCATTTCGGTCCGGGGTTGCACGGCTGTTTGGAGGTGTATACTGAGCAAAAGAAAACGGTAATTTTTTTTTAAACTATGACCACTTAACATTAATCGTTTTGGGCTCAGATCAAGTTATTAAGTTAGATCCATGTCCAAGGAACCTATATCTAAAATTTCAAGTGTTTAGCCCCAAAATTGTCAGAGAAGTTTGAAAGAGTTCTCAAAGGTCAAATCGTTGAACTTTGACCTCCTTCACAGCTGAATTTCTGACCGATAATCGATCACATCGATTTTCCCAAACCTCAGTACCCTGTATATCAAATTTCAAGTCTGTAGACAAAAAATTGACAGAGTTATTGCGTAGGGAAATGTACCCAGACACACAGGCACATATACACGTTTACTTGTATAGATATACTAGCATGGGTTCCCGGCGTTGCCCGGGTATTTGGAGATTTATGTGCAGCAAAAAGAAATGTGGTCAATTTTTTAAACTTTAACCCGTGTTATTACATCTTAAAATTTATTGTTTTGGCTCAAATCAAGTTATTAAGTTAGATCCATGTCAAATAAACATATATCTAAAATTCCAAGTGTTTAGACCCAAAATTGTCGAAGGAGTTTGGTAGAGTTCTCAAAGGTCAAATAGTTAAACCTTGTACCCCTTAATCGCCAAATAGTTGGCCGAAAACCGATCACATCGATTTTCTTAAATCTCAGTATATCAAATTTCAAGTCTGTAAACTTAAAATTGACAGAGTTATTGGGTAGAGAAATATACACACACAGACACACAGATACACACACGGACTGACACTTTCTTTATAGATATATAGATAATTGGTATTGTAATATTTAGAAATCTGCATAAATTAAAATATAAAATATATGAATAAAAATACCACTGGGCAACGCTGGGCGGCCTTTTAGTATATATATATATATATATATATATATATATATATATATATATATATATATATATATATATATATATGTATATGTATATATATATATACTAAATGTGTATATATATGTATATATATATATATATATATATATATATATATATATATATATATATATATATATATACACGCACATTAGTGATCTGACAAGACCAAAGCGGAGACTAGAAAGCAAAGAAAAATACGAAGCCAAACTAAACCTGGCTTGCTGGAACACTTTATATATAAATTTATGCTACTTTGGTCATATTTTATTGGTTTTAAAATATAGATACTTTTTAAGCCAAACTAAACCTGGCTTGCTAGAACACTTTATATATAAATTTATGCTACTTTGGTCATATTTTATTGGTTTTAAAATATAGATACTTTTTAAACAAATGTCATAAAACTTTAACCATTGAATAGTATTATCATTTTAAAAACCCCAGTAAATTTTCATTGCAGTTTTGGTCCATAGAAACAAAGACAAAAGCATTTCAATTTTCTAGTACATATATATATATATATATATATATAACATTGTTAAGGGGACCTTTATAAGTTCGAAACCACAGCAAATAATTATCAGAATGTTACAAATGAAGATCTTGATTGCATTTTTTAAATTCACCAACTGTGGCAATCAGACATTTGTAGGGTCTCTCCGCACTGATGAGTTGTGATACACCGAAACAGTACTACATGTGGATGACAATATATATATATATATATATATATATATATATATATATATATATATATATATATATGTGTGTGTGTGTGTGCAGGTGTGTGTGCTTGTGTATATATATATTTATATATATATATGTGTGTGTGTGTGTGTGTGTGTGTGTGTGTGTGTGTGTGTGTGTGTGTATGTGATCTTAGTGAAATTATGTAGAATTACAACCAACTTAACTCTTTTGGAAAGGTTGACAGATAATTATTACATTCTTTTCCTTAACCCATCGATGTTCAATATATGGTTCATTTCATCGGAGTATGTGTTGTTAGCAAAAAATATGTAGGTAATTATTAAGTTTGCTTATTAGCACATAGATTTAACATTTAAATTGATGTGAATGTGTATAAAGGATACACAAATCTGAAATAGTGAATATACTGACACCGTTTTAAATCCAACGACCCTTTGTAGATTCCAGAATAAATTGCGTTTTTTAATTGATATTCAATTAAAACTTATAGGCGTGTCTCATGTTTTATAGATACCTTCATCAACTTCTCCTGAACGTTTTATGTTTGTGCACAGTTGTATTGTTCTGTTCTCCACCAATCAAGAGATAAGTTTGACCAAGTGAGTTTTAATGCCGTGTATCTGGAGAATCATTGAGTCAAATTTCAAGTTTCCTGCAAGACATACCGCTGGTGACCTATTTTACTAGAAAAGTTCTGCTTACGTGTTTTTTTTTCTAGTTTATTTTATTTGTTTTTATTCAGACGCGATGACGTCAAATACGGACCTGTTCAAAGAGAGATGCTCCTGTAAATGATGAAAACCGTGGGTAAAATATTACGTAACTTCTTTTATGTATTTCGATATACGAAAGCTGTTTGAAGACGAATTACAGTCGATTAAAAGATTTCAGAATTCGACAATATACATATGAAGAAGGTCGGGGGTTAGATCGCCCGAAACGTTATGAAAATAAAGTTCAAGATTGTTATGACTTCTCTCCAGCAGGCATTGCGATTCTCTTTTGTAAGCATTCAAATTCTTGCGAGTAGACCAAGTTTAACCCAGTTAACATTCAAGTCGTCTCCTTTAAGCGTTTAAGTTCGATCCAGTAGGCGTCCAAATTCTCTTCTATTGAGGTGGCATTTCAAGTTTTCACCAGTGTAAATTCAATTTATTTCCTGTATTCATTGAACTTCTCCTGTAGGCATTCATGTTCTCCAAAGTATGCAGCTAATTCTTTACCAGTAGATATTATAGTTCTCTCTACTAGGCATTCACCTGCTCTATTATAGGCATGCAACTGTTCTATTATATGCATTCAACTGCTCTATTATAGACATTCAACTGCTCTATTATAGGCATTCACATTCTCTCCAGTGGGCATTTTCCCCTGTTCTCCCCGATGCATTTTTCTATTCCGATTTCTGTACAAGGAGTGTATATTGATAATAGCAATGCCGCCTTGATTAACGTAAATGTACAGTGGGATTTCTTAACAAAGCTGTATTTTATTTATATCGTAAAAAATATAGTTGAAAATTTTATTTGTATATTGAAATATGATGTACAACGTTTGATAATTTTGTTTTTGGTACATACAATTCATAGACAAACAAGTAAGATTAAGCTCTTATATTGTCAATATTGATCCGGAAAGTTCCAATTTTTTATCCAAGTCTCTCAAATGTAACTAGGATGTTTTGCACTGAAACAGATTCTTTACTTAACAAAATCTAACTAACACATTAGAATTTATTTGAAAAATGGTGCAAAATTCAATCAATTTTTATTTATGAAAATATTGTATTTTCAATGTAGCCCATTTTCAGCATTGTATATTTGTGCTCTTTCCAACACATTATTTATAACAGATTGCAGAATTCCTGCATTCCGATTTAAATCCCTTATTTCGTTCCTGATTAATTCTTTTAATTCTTGCAGTCTTTGGTGTTTGTATACAAAAACACTTTTATTAAGATATCCTTACAAGAAAAATTCAGACTAGTCAAGTCTGGGGAGCGTGGGAGTTATTTGCCATTGTCATAGCGAGAGATAAAATTACATTTAATTTTGTCTTATCATTACAAATAATTTGAATGTTGCTGTTATGTGGAAAAAAATCCCAGTGTCTTCGTCAGATTTTGTTAAAATTACATTTTCCCATGTTCTCCCCGATGACTATTCAAGTTGTCTCCAGTAAGCGTTCAAGTTCTATGCAGTAGGAATCCAAGTTCTCTATAGTATGATGTAACGTTCTCTTCAATAGGCATTCGACTCGATGTGTAGTAAAATGTGTCTCTGCGTAGTTTCAGAAGTTTCCTACTGGTGTGTACTCCCCATGAAAGAGACACACTTTCTTTTCCTTATTTGATGTATTGACATCAAAATAAGCCGACGCTGATGGTTTCTAGTTCTTTTCATCTAACACATTAGTCAGACATCAAGTGGCTTAAGATGCAAACTAACAAATAAAAAATATGGTGACAAGTTGATAACGAATGTACGTCGCCAACAAAATGTCACCGTCAAAAGTGACTTGTATTTTCAAACAAAAGATCGATGTATCGATAGATAAAACAACGAATCGATAAATTCGATCACGTTCTCTTTACAAAACGCTCTTTAGATTCAATAAAAAGACTTCCATATGCATACGTTCATGTATATATATATATATATATATATATATATATATATATATATATATATATTATATGAGTGTGCATGGGTGTGTGTTTCAGTATGTCTAGATATATACATACATGTATGTATACACACCCACCCATATATATAAATATATATACATATACATACATATATATGTATATGTGTGTGTGTGGGGTGTGTGTGTGTGTGTGTGTGTGTGTGTGTGCATATATGGCAACTACCTGCTATTTCTATTACTACCGGGAAGCGACGGCTAGAGTTTGCCGAAACTGGTGAGAAATGCATTGATGAGGACTAGACAACACCCGTGGACAAATGTAGGACGATCTTGACCCAAGTACATCTAACACATTGCACATGATGTCAAATATGATCCTGAAGGTCTAAGGCTGCTGATGGAAGACAGTGAAATCTGATGTCAAATATGATCCTGGAGGTCTAAGGCTGCTGATGGAAGACAATGAAATCTGATGTCAAATATGATCCTGAAGGTCTGAGGCTGTTGATGGAAGACAGTGAAATCTGATGTCAAATATGATCCTGAAGGTCTAAGGCTGCTGATGGAAGACAGTGAAATCTGATGTCAAATATGATCCTGAAGGTCTGAGGCTGCTGATGGAAGACAATGAAATCTGATGTCAAATATGATCCTGAAGGTCTGAGGCTGCTGATGGAAGACAGTGAAATCTGATGTCAAATATGATCCTGAAGGTCTAAGGCTGCTGATGGAAGACAGTGAAATCTGATGTCAAATATGATCCTGAAGGTCTAAGGCTGCTGATGGAAGACAATGAAATCTGATGTCAAATATGATCCTGAAGGTCTGAGGCTGCTGATGGAAGACAGTGAAATCTGATGTCAAATATGATCCTGAAGGTCTAAGGCTGCTGATGGAAGACAGTGAAATCTGATGTCAAATATGATCCTGAAGGTCTAAGGCTGCTGATGGAAGACAGTGAAATCTGATGTCAAATATGATCCTGAAGGTCTAAGGCTGCTGATGGAAGACAGTGAAATCTGATGTCAAATATGATCCTGAAGGTCTAAGGCTGCTGATGGAAGACAGTGAAATCTGATGTCAAATATGATCCTGAAGGTCTGAGGCTGCTGATGGAAGACAGTGAAATCTGATGTCAAATATGATCCTGAAGGTCTTAGGCTGCTGATGGAAGACAGTGAAATCTGATGTCAAATATGATCCTGAAGGTCTAAGGCTGCTGATGGAAGACAGTGAAATCTGATGTCAAATATGATCCTGAAAGTCTGAGGCTGCTGATGGAAGACAGTGAAATCTAGAGAGAGAGAGATAGTTACATTGGTCCGGGCAAGGACCCCAACCAGATAGATAGATAGATGGATGCATATATAAGTAGAGATATTAAATTCACGCTAGAGTGTAATAAAATGGCTCTCATCAGTGTAGGGAGAGAAAATTATTGCTGGTCGAACGATCCAAACCCATTGAATAAATCTCTTTCTACTTCATTAGTTAGGAGTTTATCTTCAAGCAGTTGGCAATGTCCACAAGCATTCAGGGAAATTAAACACTTATAAATGCCAAATGCTAGCATAACAGAGTAAGCAGTCTGAAAGAATTCAAGGATTGGTAGTCAGAACATCACATATCATTAATATCTTTATTATTCATGGGAGAAGTGCGCAGTTCAACAGAAATAAAAAAACGACTACATGTTTAGTAAATTATGTTATTGTTTTTTTTAAAACCAACTTGATTTTCAAACGAATAACATATTTAAGGGGTTTCTAAAACTGCTTTACAAATTACAAATTTACAAACTACAGGCCGTTTTGTTTTTATTAAGACAAAGGAACTAATTCTTTACTTTTCACAAATTCTGTACTTAACCTCCCGTAATTAGCTAAAGAAACATAGACCAAACATAATTTTCGCATGTATATAAATAATAACGTCTCTCTCGTCAAACTCCGTCCATTTTGATTGACTGCGTTTAGATAATTCTAAAAGCTCCGGAATCCAATTCTACGCTTCATAAGCGAACGGTTACTAAAATTGCAATATGGCACCACTAAAAACATATTACTTCGTACAGCGTCAAGGTAGTTTTCTGTTTAAGTCATTACTGTCTTATTTGTCTGTTTTGCACTTCACAATTAGCTGGGTGTTCAATATAAACATTAACAAGCTCAAAAATACGTATTGATAACATAACCAAAAACTGTGTCAATAATTGTTCTTATTATACTAGGTGCATGGATTTGTTTGTGTGTGTATGTCTTGGTTTGTGAGGGTAAACACACTTTTCTTGTAAAACAAACTGAGGCACAACAATGTATGCAGTTACAGCTAGTATATATATATTTATATATATATATATGTATATATATATATACGCTGTACAGTTAGAATATTTATATATGATGTGACGTATGTTTTAAATTCCTCACCTTATAATTCGACGAATATGACTTTTAGAAGGCGTTTGTTGTAAATGAAACAAAAATCAATCCGAGTTATGTGAAGACTTAAAATATTGCTGGAAACATTCTCTACAAGTTCTGCCTTCGTTAAATATCAGGAAATCTTTATAAGACATTAATTAATGAATATTCCCGAACTTTGTATATTTTTTTAATATTTTAAAAGTTCGTAGAGTTTAAAATATTGATAAGACGTAGCATTTTAAAATCATTTCTGTTAAACATTAGTATTAAAGTTAAACACAAATGAGGACTTGTTACAAATAAGTGGGTTGTTTTTCAAAGTTTCGCTTCTACAATCTGGTATTGAAAAAGTGCTCTGTTTCTATCAAATCGATTCCAGAACCCGCATGACCAAATCGATAAAAGACTTAATGTGTAATTTTTAAGTAAAATATATTTAATAACTTTTATAAAATCCTGTAGATAAGAGAAATGTCTATTGTATAGTTTTCCTTTTTAACTAAATGTTGATGTATACATATATATATATATATATATATATATATATATGCATCAATTCTGTTATATATATATATATATATATATGATAAAAGAAATCACATGCATATTGTGTTTCAAAGCATGTAAATAGGATTAAAAGCTTAACTTATGCATCGAAACGAAATGCATGTTTATTTAATCGCCTTACAATTGTCACAAATATGAAACGGTAAAAACATATAGGCATCCATGCGTACATACAAGCGTGCGTACCAAGACACACACATAATCATATATATCTATATATATATATATATATATACATATATATATAGATATATATATATATAGAGAGAGATAGATAGATAGATAGATAGATAGATAGATAGATATTGTTTTGTTGTTTTGTTTCTTTTTTTTTTCCTTTTGTTCTCCTAGCCATGTAGTAAAGCTGAAGAAAGTTGTATCTAGTGTTTGCATTTTGAAATGTTTGAACGGTGCGCAGGCAACGCGAGAATAACGTCAAGAATGAGAGTTAATACAGAAACGGGATTTTAATTTGAATAAAATAAAATACGCATCAAGTGCGCTTGAAAGCCAAATAACAAAGTAATATTAGGAAAATAAACAAATATTTTACTTGTTTGAAATTTCTCACAAATATATTTCAGAGGTATACTCCATCTTCAGTGTGTTGTTTTGTTTGTTTGTTTTTCTTCTTCCTTTCAATGTTACAAAGTTGGAGAAATAAGCCTTTTTGTAAAGAGCCGCGCGTTGTATCTAGCGGTTGCATTTGGAAATGTTTGAACTGTGCGTAGCCAACGCGAGAATAACGTCAAGGATGAGAGTTAATATAGAAACGTTGTTTTAATTTGAATAAAATAAAATATACATCAACATCAACATCAATACAACATTTCATGAAAATAATATGCTAATAATAACTTTAAAATTATAAGTGTATATATATATATATATATATTTATATATAGTAATTTATAAAATATATATGGTGATTAAGGTACACTGAATATTCGGCGTTTCATCCACTGTAGGTCTCCTCAGGCTTATGCGCGAATTCTGTGGTTGTTTATCGTTTATAAAATCTCAATAGGAGAGGAGCATATAAAAACGATAAACAACCACAGCTTTTGCGCATAAGCCAGAGGAGTCCTAGAGTGGATGAAAAGCCGAATATTCAGTTTAACTGAATCGCCATATACATTTTACAAATTACTAACAAGCTCTACCTACGTATTGAGCACTTTTGAAGTAAATACTTAAAGTTTACGCATAAATCTATACTTTCGTATATTAATTTAGTGTGAGTATATTAAGTAGTTATATATATATTTAGAGAGAGAGAGAGAGAGAGAAAGAGAGAGAGAGAAAGAGAGAGAGAGATCGCGTGTCAAATTATTACCGAGATGCCATTTTTCTACCAGTTTCAGAATGTTATCAGTAGTTTCCTATCAAAAGCTTGGAAACGTTAGCATTGGCAATGTTGAGCTGCGTGTACTGTGGAACTTTCGTACAGTTCTGACCAATATAAACAACTTGCTATCGTAATTGCTGAATCTATGGTATTTGAGATGTGTTAAATTATTAACAAGGAAGTTTGTTTCGTCAATAAAACGGGTCGTAAATGCTGTTTGAGTAGTTCTGAACAAAGTACTATTCCAGAACAGCTAGTAAAAAGTAAAACTACCCTCGAAATATCGGAAATGATAAGAAAGTACGATCTAACTGTGGAGAAATTTGTCAGGCACCTACAAATGTACGTAAGGGGGCTGATAAAGCTAAAGCTAGAGTTGTTTCACGCCGTTCTCTACTCAAATTAAACGTGAAGTTGTTAAGAACCCTGGACAGACAAGTCGAGAAATCTTTCACCAAGCCAGATTGAAGAATGTCTCAAAAAGTACTCGATGTCGCCTTCTGAAAGAAGTGGCAAAGTCTGTCAAGCCTGTGACAAAGCCTTCATTAAAGCAAGATAACATACAAAACCGATTGAAATGGGCAGAGGACAACATGACAACGGATTTTTCCAAAGATTTGTTCACGAATGGCTGGAGTTTTGTTTACGGATGAAGTTCGTGTCACTCTTGATGGCCCAGATGGCTGGAGCAAGGGACGGGTCCTAGATGGACGACATCTTCATCAGCGTTTAAGGCGCCAACAAGGGGGTGGTGGGATAATTATTTAGGCTGGGATTATGGAGGATAATTTAGTTGGAACACGGAAATTCCCAGAAGGCATAAAACCGACGTCAAATGCTTACATAGCTATTCTGAAGGATGACTTTGAACCACGGCTGAAAAGCAAAGGTTGACGTTCAGCAGAACTATTATTTGTATGCTCCCTCGCATGCAACAAAAGCAAAGAGCGTTTGCAACATGGATTTTTATTCTCTCGTCCCTAAAATATTAAGAAAAATGTAAATTCGTTAGTAATTTGATACGCAGTGCATATATATATATATATATATATATATATATACATATATATACATATATACATATATACATATATATACATATATATACACACACACACACACACACATATATATATATATATATATATATATATATATATATATATATATATATATAAAGTGTGGGAGTGTGGGGACGATTGGTCGGAAATAGGAAAACATCAGAACGTTTGGAGGTATCGGATTCATAAAATATCGTGCCTAAAACGATATGTTAATTTTTTTATTTGATTTTTTTAAACATAATCGTCTATCCTTAATAATATCTATTGATTTTAAACTACTAGTAAAACTTTTTTTTCAGTTTTCGAAAATATATAAACGTTTACGGTAATCTGAAGAAAGCAATTATGTTTTATAACTGAATGTTTAGAGATTTTCAAAGCATCGGAGCCGTTAATATTGTCGAAGTCGGGATTTTAGTACGGAATAGCTAATTACATCGGAATCGGCTTGTATTGTAATAAACACCTTCTCAAATGTACTTGTGATGTTAGGCTGTGTAAGGCGTTAACTTTAAATCAATATTGCAGGTTCATTCTTTCATCAAATTATTTCGATAATCGATTATCATTACTTTTTGAAAACATTCCGATACTACATCGATTCAATGACACTGCCAGGCATATATTGTACCTTCGTGTGAAATTTGATAAAAAAAAATCGCACACAGACAAAACTCCGTTTATACAATAGATAGATAGCTAGCTAGATAGATAGATAGATAGATATGATGCTATGTGTGTACAATTACCTAAGAAACATGGTTTAAATTTCGAAATCAGGTTACTTCTATGCGAACATGCACAAATTCCGTATCACCAACAATAAATAAATAACATTTTCTATGCAAATAATACGAGCTGTTTTATATCCTTCAGCAGCAGCGCTTACTTTTCTTTTATCTCTAAAAGAAAGTTTCCATTATATCGGCAAAGTAAAACTTCGTTTGTCATCCCGAAAAAAACAAAACAATATTTTTTCCATGTTGACGCAGCGCTTGTTTTAGTCACTCCAGAAGATCTGCCGTTCCTTCCTGCAAGACAGTTTTCTCTCTATTTAAAACAAACACAGTTCGTTTTTCCTGTTCTCATCTTGAGTGTGAGTTTCACAACGTTCCGTCGATGTAACCACCGACCTTCTTCAGGTGTACCTTCTCTAACTCGAGAATGTTTCTATCAAACTCGGGAATTTAGACAGAATTTTAAGCGGAACCTTTTATTTACACCACGATGGTAGCGTGCTCTTGTGCCGTCAGCCATGATTAGATAGAGGTCCTAATTAATTCACAATTGTATTTTTCGGACGCCCACACTGATGATTGACCCTTCAGCCTTTAGGAGAAATATCACTTTTTGCAATTGATTTTTCCAAGTATTCTAATCAATTATAAAAGTGATATACTCCTGACGGTTGAAGGTTCAATCCTCAGTATGGGTGACCGAAAAAAATGCGTTTGCGAATTACTTAGGATCTCTATCACGTCTTGGCTGACGGAATAAGAACACGATTCCCCCGTGAAGTAAATAAAGAGTCCGCTCCAAATTTAACTGGTAAAAAATAAGTACAAGATTGTAAAAAATCGTATTCAGTATGTACATTCATCTTAGTTGG
>NC_136516.1:4782500-4817500 GCF_053919585.1 Euprymna scolopes
GAAGGAAAAGTTGTAAAGTATACATTATCTGGGGAACATCACTGAACGTAACTACTTCAAATAATTATAACTAATCAAATGTTTTAGAATAACGGCTTTGTTAGGAAAAAATAATTCACACTGAAAGGTTTCTTCAATAATATAATTGAAAAAAAAAAAAAAAAAAAAGAAACAGAGAATTTATTAATTAGAATCAAGTATAGATAGCCGAGGCGGATTGCTAGGTGAATCGAACTTGAAAAAAAAAAAGAGTACAAATAAAATGCGTAAAATCTTCTGGGGCATAATGATAATTGGGCACTGAACCTGATGGGTTAAAAATTAACTAACGAAATAGAGAATCCTCATTAGTTGATAGTCTCTACCCAATATACAAACAATACAATTGTCAGACAGAAAATAGTTTAGAGTATTCTAAGATGATGGCCGGGCCAGGGAGATGAAAATTTTAATCATAATGTTAAATATTCGGTGTAAAGATTGAATATCGGACCGAAGAGTACGATAATAAAATGACTTAATAGTGATAAATAGACTTGCTTAGAGTAAGCAGATAAATGGTTCCTCTGATATGAACAGAAAATAAGTCAGTTTCAACATCTTAATAAGATGATCGTTTTCTGTAATCACTTCAGTCTTTTTGTCTTAGTGCCGTGGTGAAATATTAATATCAGGTAACTCAGTTTCGGGAGAAGTAGACGACACAAAGTAGGAAATTGATTTTTTTTATAATCTATCATGACATGAATAACAATAGACATATCTATTTGTTTTTAACTTGTGAGATACCAGAAAGGGAGATAATCTAATATTAACAAATATCTCCAGGGGAAACGCCATAATTTAAGGCTTAACCACAATTAAAACTGACCAAAAACAGTTTATAGACTTCTCAGTAAAAACCGTTAAAAACAAGAAAATATATTCTTTCTGATTTTTGCTTTTTTATTAGAAGTGTTTTTTTGGTATTATTTAGATTTTCAGACGACTGCTCCCATCTTGAGTGTTGTTTTTACAACGTTTCGGTGTATGTAACCTCCGACCTTATTCAAGAGTAATATATAATGCGAAATAGTAAATTATACCTCTAGAAACAAAGTCGTTGTAAATCTCTCAAAACCCATACAAGTTGAGTCGGAAAGGACCCGTGGCTTAGCGTATAACGTACTTTTTAAAATAAAGTTGTAGAAAAGTTAAACTCTTCTAGAAACTGAAGCTTAAACACTTAGTGGTGATGACACTAAACTTAGAATTGCGAATTATTTAGGACTTCTTCTAAGTTATGGCTGATGGAACAAGAGGATGCTCTCCCTGTGAATTAAAAAAAAAGTATTTTTCGAAATTCCGTGCAATTTTTCGAGTTCGACAGAAAGATTGCAGAGCTTGGCAAGAGCTGAAGAAATCTGAGGTTACGCAGACGTAAACGGATTAGAAATAACAGTGAAATAAGAACAATAACCTAAATACGCCAACACTTTATTTCAGTTCTCGTGTTCGTATTGCATAATAAGAAAGTTTTTCGAGGGCCTTCAAATATTCGCGCATATAATACAAAAACAAAACAAAGAACAAATCGTTTAATATTATAAAACGTTCATGTTAAAACGAGATAAAACTTCTATGTTATCTCTCAAAACGAATTAGATTAAATCACATTTATGGCAGATAATCCGATTAAGAACGTGTTGGCGCTGTTAGCGATAAACTATTTAGGGTATCAGAAATCTACAATATGAAATTTATTCATAATGTGCTACATTTGTTTTTATTTGTATCACACGTGGATGATACTTGATAGGCAAGCAGTTATTATCGAAGCTCATATGTAAAATTACATTGGAATATAAAACTATAATACAAGGTTAAATAAGCGAGTTTTTATTAAGTAATTTTCCCTTTGTTTACCATACATCATGTCATCGCACGTGCGATTTAATGCCCCTTTCAACTACTAAACATCGTCGATAAACCAGTTTTAGTAGCTCGGCTGGTACTGGCACGCATTTCCTTCGGTCCTAAAGTCACTTAAGAAAGAGGTAGTTTATTGGTACTTGCCCCCGGCGCGCCTACCAGAAAGTTACAAGGAAGTTGCACATGCATAGTTTTACAGGGTTAGTGTTGGAGTCTCTTACTTTAGTAGAAAACTATCGTTGACCCGGGAGTGTGTCTTGTGTTGTCCGTGTCGTGTGGTCATTTCTGAAACGATTGTCGCGCACTTGCGCGGCAACATCCTGTGCGGGTATTCGGGTGTCAGACATATGATGGGATGAGAAGAGATACTGTGACACAGTGCTTATCAGCGCATGGTGAAATATAAGTAGCAGCGAAGGATGGCTGGCTTGCAAAAAGATTAGCAGCAGCAGTAGCCGAATAAAGGTTCATATGCAAATTAAAAAGTGTGCGCAAGGAGAAAAGAACAAAAAGGAGAAAAATGTACCACGATGTTCGGGGAGCAAAGTTCGGATCGAAGAAAATGGACGTGTGAAATTGAGGACAAGAATGGGCCAGCTGTGGCCGGCATGCGGTCGGAGGAAGGAAAAATGCGCAAGTTAGGTTGACACGTGGAAACGAGAGACGTTTTAAATCAGGTCGGGACGGGAAAATAACGGCAATAAAAACCTTTGTTAGAAAAGAAAAAATTTCGACCACGATTTTTATTTATTTGTGTCCTTTGGTTGTAATTGAAACGTTAAAATATGTCGTCGGCTACATCTGCTGCTGAGTTTTGTTGTCGCGTCTTTTTACAGTGTAAGGCGTCATTACTGCCAACATTTTTATCATTATTGGTGGTGACCGTTCTGCTTAAAGGATCATATCATCGTATTTTCTAAAAATAGTAACGTATTTATTGTAAGAACACTTTCAAAATCAATAAATACTCACTATAAACCAGAGAGGACAACTTTTACGATAAGCAGGATTCAACTAATTTAACACGAGAGAGATAGAGAGAAAGAGAGAGAGAGAGAGAGAGAGAGAGAGAGAGACAAGAACATATTCAAATACAAAGAGCCTTAAAGATTATTCCCTTTTTGAAATGTCAGCTAAGTTGGACTTTTTTTTGCAACGGTTCCTCGATTTATAAACAATCTGACTTGGCAGTCGTCACTTTATGTCGACATGAGTAGACTTAATGTGCCCTGATGTTTCGATATGAAAAAAACACCGGCTCAAATTTACGCGTTTCTCCTCGAATACAAGGCAAGTTTAATATGAGGTCCTCGAATGTTTGAAGCTAGGGATCCCTGACACAGTTTCTCAATCATATTGTGTCTCATTAAAAAACGCTACTTTGTCGGCATTGTGTAAAGACTACTATTTTTAAAGCACCAAAACTAGGAAGGCTTCCTTACCAAGAGAAGCAACATTAAAACGTACGACCTTTTGTTGTCCAGATTTATTTTTTTACATAGTCTCCATGATTTTATATGAACACTTTCCATCGATAAACAATGGCTGTGTAGTGACCGGTGGAGCACGCTTTATTATACAAATGTCGTTTTAATGGTACAGCTTCCAATTTTTAAACACAAGAAGTTGAAGATCTATACAGCCGTCAAGCCGAGCGGGATATCTATCTATCTATCTATCTCTCTCTCTCTCTCTCTCTCTCTCTCTCTATATATATATATATATATATATATATATATATATATATATATATTGTTATTGTTATTTAATTTTCACCCCAAACAAGGCACAGTGCCACTTTGAAGTAGGGGGCTACCATCGGAGGCATACGTTGCAGGGGTATTATGAAGAGGGATGACTAGAAAGAGGTATGTTTACATTACACTTGGACTTGTGCATGTAAGAACAGTTGGGAAAGCAGAATCTCGGAAGGGAGTTCCAAGGTCTAGCACATTGGAGCATAAGGCTTTCTTACACCTAGGGATCTCTACTGTGAATTCGTTGGATTTATCTGCTTGTCAGGTTTCTCGGTTTTCACGTCGAGGGAATATAAGTACTTGTAGTTCGTCCGATCATTCATCATTAAAATACTTATAGAACAGGCAGAGGGATGCAACGTTTCATCGATGGGACAGAGGCTGAAGCTTAGATGACAGTTCAGGACCTATCAGATTGACGACTCTCTTTTGAACCCTGTCCAGGAGTGAGAGACAAGTAGCAGATACACCAGCCCAAATGTGACAACAGTATTCCATATATGGGCGAATGATGGCCTTATAGAGATACAGTATACGTTTAGAGGTAAGTAACCTTCTAGCAAGGTAGCACCTTCTTCGCAGCAGCCTTGCCAATGCTCGCAATGTATCTAATCCAGTTCATGTTCCCTGTAAACGTAAGGCTGAGGGCATACCTTTTTTGAACATAGAAGTCACCACTTATCAAGGTCCGGGGCCACTCGGGGATAAGGGTTATTGCGTGTACAGTAATCAATGGGACAATATCGTAGAAATAGTAAGTAATGGAGATCTGATAAAGTGTCTTACTTAAGGGGTCGGTTTATCAGGAATTTGTTTATGTTGGACTTGAAGACATTCAATTTGTAGTCAGATGGGAAACAGGCAAACGGACGAGAGTTCCACAGGCGTGCACTTCTAAGAATGAAGCTTTGTTCATGGAATCTACGTTTTGACCTGGTTTTTTGCTGTCGGACAGATTATGAAAACATTCCAAATGTGATAAAAACAAAATAAACTGTAATCTTATATAAAGTCTGTTTGTGTGTGTGTGTTCCTTCGTCATAAGTTCCGAAATGCCTGATCTTTTGGAAATTTCACGCAAACGTAATTCATGTCTGGTAGTGTTCTCTAATATGGTTTGTACAGAAATTAATCAGATGAGTATAGAAGATCGAAAAATCCGACCATAATAAACACATTTTCTCTCTTATATAAAAAAGAAGAAAGTATACGAGGATTATTTTAGTTACATTGCCCATAAGAAATAGTAAAATCTCAGCAAATCATTTCTTCTTAAAAAGAAGAATTTTTATCATCTGGCGATAAAACTTAGCTGTAGAGAATTCGACTTCCGACCGAATGATCCCTTGTTCGAGCCCGGTCGCCTCACCATTTTATATCATTATTTTTTATTAATGAGTTAAATTTACGATAAAAAGAAGAGCAACAATTAAAAATCGCCGCAAATCATTTCTTTGTTTGCATATTTTTTAAGTAAACATTAATCCGAAGTGAGTTTTCCAGGACACTTATCGTCAAATCGAAATATCAGCTGACGTAATATTGTAAACAAATACAGATCGAATGTGATGAATGATATTATCATTAATATTTTTTTTTATTTTTGTAATTTTTTGCGAATTAGTTCACCAAGACAATTATTTCTTATAATATATAATAATAAATAGAGGATCGATTCTATAATAATACACTCGTAATCTTCATGAATTTGAATAATATGTTTAAACGGATTGTACGACCGGGCAATGCCGGGTGTCCAGCTAGTTTGCATTATAAGGTTGATTATAATACGATAAATTATCTACACTGTAATGTGATGTCTATTAACTGAATAAATAGATATACCTGAGAACAATGCGTACAATAAGATTTAAACGTTTTGACAAGAATTCATTGCTGTCATAGTTTTAGAATCGTAACGTACTTTTGGAACATATAAGAAACCATTCAAAAACAATGCTTCTTATTTTTTTTCCATTAGTCCGAGTGGATCAAATGGGATTGCTAATTTCATTGTTATGGTGACATGCAATTCTATCTATCAGTTGTAAATATTGACGGCGTATGGCCGGAATTCCTGTCACGGACGGACATCAAAAGAAGATATGCGTTATAGAATTACATTCAAAGTAAAATTCTGAATAAATAACGGTGGCTCGTTTTAATAGAAATGCTCCTGTTTTCGTAGATTCTCAACTTTTTAAAATTAACATAGGACAGTAACTTTTGGATCGATTTTCGAATGGTAGAGCTCTCTCTAAGGTCTATACATGCCCAGGGTTCATTGCTTGCAAATTTTCATTGAGAATCGTAGAGACTACGTAAAAAAATAAATCCTGCAGCACAAAACGTCATTCATTTTTATGATACCACGCATGTCTTCGTAGCTCTTCAACTTCTCGCGTTAACAAATTGAAAGCTATATTTTTAGAACCTTTCAATAGCAAAACGCGCGCCTAAAGTCCTAACACAACCATTGCCACTCGATGGAAAGTGTTAATTTTGAATAGTTGTGAGTAAAAAGGAAAAATAAATAATAGTCGCACATTTTAATGGTTTTGCATATATATATATATATATATATATATATATATATATATATATATATATATATATATGTGTGTGTGTGTGTATATACCCCTTAGGCAGGGTCTTAATATGCAACTAGCCCACTCCAGAGCATCCCTTATACAGCAGCTTTCTAAACGCAAAAACACCGAGGACCACCTACCATGCACACTGAGAAATTGCCCAGTATACCCCGCAACTATATGCCACCGCACACAGAACGCTCTGCCTGCGGAAAATTCTACGTGGGCAGCACCACAAGACCCCTACGCATAAGAATCAAGGAACACATAAAAACACACGAATCATCATGCCACAAACACCTCAACACCTGCAGAAACATTAATATATCTATTAAAGTCGATATTTTAACCACAAAACGCAATATTGGAAATCTTCGCATAAGGGAATCATTACTCAACAACAGACTGGAGCTCGCATCATCATTCATTATATCATTTTACATCGGCTCCCACCAAAGACCTGCGATTACAAGCATAACCCATTAGAACAGGTACACCACTGCACACCGCCATACACTAACGCACAGTCCAGACAGGGCCTTACCACAAGCCTCCGCCCATATGAATTATATATAAAAATAACAGAAATTAAATAAATAAGTAAAAAAAGTATATATATAAAAACATACTAATAATAAAAAATAGTTAGCTGAAATGACATAAACCAATTTTTAAAAAAATCGTTTGATTAACGCTAACCCACCTATTCAAACCCAAATAAATACTAACAATAAACACAATAAATTAATAAACAAAAATAAAGAATTAAATAGAAAAAATGTTCTATCTATAACCACTTATAGTTTTATTAAATTAATAAATAAACCATTCCCAAGGAATGTCAATCAAGCGCCCCCTTCCCACCTATTTTCCTATTCCTGTCAACTGCATCCCAAAGCTAACACCCCCAACAACCGATTAAGTGCCCCATCCCGAACCCCTCCCCTCCTCTCTCACATCCCCCTTCCAAATTTTGTCCTCCAAAAGCTAACTAGTACCAGCCTACTAGCGACTTATGTGACCTAGATACAGCAAGTCATTCCACTGAATATGCTAGGATGTTAATAAATTAAACAAATAAATGAATAATAGAGAGCAGCAGAAAAAATAATAATAAAGACATTAAAATAGACAAAGAATATACAAAATTAACAAAGCTTGCGCTAAAGAAAGGTTATAAACTATATATATATATATATATATATATATATATATATATATAGTTTATAACTTGTTGCTTTAAACTATATATATATATAGTTTATAACTTGTTGCTTTAAACTATATATATATATATATATATATATATATATAGTTTATAACTTGTTGTTTAGCGAAACAGCTGTAAGAGCTTAACGCCAAAAAAAGTGAATTTCTATTCATGTAGGTTGTGATTTTATTCAATTTACGTATATATATATATATATATATATATATATATATATATATATATATATATATATATATATATACAATTTCTTTTATAAAAAAAGGAACAAAAAAGTACATTTGCTCCGAGGCTCCACTAAGCCATGCAATATAAGCTCCATCATCTAGCATGCTTTGAATCGATCAGTCACGTCTACTATTTGAAAAGGGAATTTTTTCCGAAATTATTATGGATATTGTCGCAGACATAACAGGACATTTGTATTTAATACAACTGAATAAATCTATGTATATATAGACATATATGTATGTACTTATTGATTCACCACTTGTTTTCGTATTCTTCCAACCAAAGCGACTATATCTCATTCCTCGCATTGTGATAGCCTTCTGATTCTTTACACACACACACACACACACACACACACATACATACATACATATATATATATATATATATATATATATACATATATATATATATATATATATATATATATATATATATATATATAAGAAATGAAATCCAAATGATGTAGCGGTTACTTGATATACGCAATGGTAAACTTCAATCTAAAATAAATACCAGTATATATATATATATATATATATATATATATATATATATATATATATATATATATGTGTGTGTGTGTGTGTGTGTGTGTGTGTGTGTGTGTGTGTGTGTGTAGTCTGGGTCCCCGGAATTGTCCTCATATTTGGAGGTGTGTATTGAGCGAATAAACAGTGGTAGTAGGCAGAGAGGCAGGATCAACCCGTACATCAAAGGAGGAAAAGAACGTGAAAAAACGTGAGGTCTTAGCTGTTTCGTCGAAACCGGAGTGACACTGCTTTAAAGTAAGGTTAAACAATCGAAAAGGGGAATGACTTTAGAAAATATCGGCGAAAAAAAGCGACCAATTCTGTAAAAAGTGCAGAGTTGAGGTTGAAGGAATTAATCTTTATGACCAATGTTTTCGATATTTGTCGCCCGAAGGCTTGATACTCAAACGATACCACGATCTTGAAAATCCGACGCCTCTCTCAAAATTTTAGTAGACATTAATACATAAATAGAAATATTTAAACAAGCAGGTCAGATTTATATAAATGATGACTTCAAAAGTCTGAAGAATTCTCACGAGAATTAAACACGGAATAATCTGTGTAGCTTAATTGCCCTATATATTTTCATAACTTATGTAACTATGTGCATGTACGTCTGTGTGTGAGAGATAGTATGTGTGTGTGAAATTTTGTGTTTATATGCTGTTTTAATAAACTCATATTTCAACTGAATGATAAATATTTAATATCGTCTAGCTGCCCGAACGGGGCCATAAATAACATTGTCTTTTTTTTTTATTGTGACGCGAGGCCTGTCAGCGTCATAAACAATGATTTTTCGCCGTTGTCGCTACAGCTGTAAACCCATAGCGGCCTCGAAATCAACATAAATCAGATTGTATTTATCATCCAAATTATAAACGGCGAGCTGGGCGTTTAGCACGCGATATATTAGATATTGTCATCGCACTAAAGACATCCGCGGAGGAACATTACGGAACACATAAAGTTTGATTAACATAAAAACCGCTCACATGAGGGATTGGGTTGTTCGCCCAAATTATTGTTGATATAGAATTGTTCGGCCGCTTGTGAGACCGGAAGTTGATCAAATTGTATAATCAAAATGGCCGACTCTTGGAAAGCGAAAGTAGATAATATCATTGCTAAATGCTTAGAAGGATGACAAAACAAACAATAGCGGTAGGTTATAAAAATAAGACAGGCATTGGCTGAATTTGAAGTCCTGCTAGGAAATAAATGTGCTAACGCGAATACGTCGTATTATATATATATATATATATATATATATATATATATATATATATATATATATATATATATATATATATAAAATTACAATAAGTTTACCAAGGTAATAAAATGGTAAACTTAAAATATATTATAAATATTAAAGAGTTAATATTTACAAGTAAAATAAACTCAGCCTGATGTAAAAGCTCAATAAAACCGAAAAGGAAATAGAGCTTATAATATAAACAAATGATTAATAAAACATGTTAAAAGACATCTTGAAAAAGAGTTAAAAACATATTTAATTTTAAAAAAAGAAAGTGGATCCACTTACATTGTGCTTTCCTTTTTTTAAAATTAAATATGTTTTTAACTCTTTTTCAAGATGTCTTTTAACATATTTTATTAATCATTTGTTCATATATGTATATACATATATGTGTGTGTGTGTGTGTGTGTGTGTGTATTATTAACAAATATAATCTTTTAAACATAATTATCCACTCTCACGTGTTTCGTCGTTTATGAGTCATAAGAGTGTCTTAATCTAGCGATATATATATATATATATATATATATATATATATATATATATATATATATATATATATATATAAACACAAATACCTCGAGATTAATTCTTTAAACTTATTTTATCTATTGAATACTTTTTCCGCCGTTTACATCTTATTTTGTATTTTTTGTAATCGATTATTCTTTACATTTTTTATTTTTGAAGTTAACTTTAAACACTTTCTTCCCACTATTTTTACCATTAATAATCAATGTAATTATTTAAAAAAGAAAAAAATTCTTATCAACTCTCATAAATACCGCAGTCAATAACTTCTTTATCCCCAATTACTTTCTATTTTTCATTATCATTATCACAATAAGAGTATATGATCATATCTAAGCATGGAAAAAAAGTAATTATATATTTTTAAGATTTTATTATTGGTTTAAAAGGAGTATTGACACAGGTAATAAAGGATCTCTCTTTGAAAACAACCTGTGGTGTTCTATGGATGCTGGCTGACAAGAAGTCTCCTCAGTTTTGCAACAATCTTCACCTGTTGATATCAATTGCAAATGAAGTATCGACACAGCCGCTTACCATTGATTTCTCGCTAGCAGCGGCCATTGGTTTCCACTGGAATTGCTGTGATTATTATTATTTTTATTATTATTATTATTATTATTATTATTATTATTATTATTATTATTATTATTATTATTGCTATACAACTTTCACAGCTCGCCTAGTAAGTGTGTAAAAACATGTATAATGAGAGGTGGGAGTGATGGTGGAGTTGTGTACGAGATGAGGGAAGAATATAAAGCAGAACGACATGCCTTTGAGTCACCACCAATGAAATAATTATGGTTTCCTTTTTTCATTTTTCTTCCTTCGCTTCTTTGTTTCTTTCCCCTTTTCTTCTTCTTTTCTCTCTAGCGTATTTCCTTTTTTTTACTTATCTCTTATCATCTACACTAATGTGTGTTAGTATGATAGAACTGTGGCGAGTATATACAAAAGAGCCACGTAAGTAATACATATTCTGGCCACATAAATATTCTAGTCAAATTAAAAACATGTTATAACTGAATTACTCCGATTAAATCTGAGACCCTTTTAGCATAGATGTGTCTAATTCGCACTGTCCTATTTTTTGGACATATGCACATTAATATGTTTAGGATTTATGACGGTTATCATACAAGCATACGCATATATTTTCTAGACTTCACTAAACTCAACTTCGATCCTAAACCCCCATTATTTCTCATTCAGTCCCAAATCTTAACACAACCAAACGTATTTCTTACATTTCACGCAACCATCGCAACTAATATTTCCATTGCAAAGTTTACTTACGCATAAGATGTATCGCCTGAAGAAGTCTCTGATAATCACTGATAATTATCTGAGCGAAACATGCTCATGGTTGTATGGGAACATATTACTATTTATGCAAAAACAAATTATGAGTATGTATGTATGTATAAATACACACACACACACACACACACATATATATATATATATATATATATATATATATATATATATACTAATTGAGGTGATTCCTATAACTTACGCAAACAAAATTGTTAACGCTGTGAAAAAGAAACATACGCAATGAAAAAGAATAATACGCAATGAAGATAGATCATCCGATTTTTGTCTTTGGGCACGATGAAAATATAATCAAGCGTTTGAAGTGTAAGGGAGCGACTTGGTCGAAGTCAGATGGGGAAAACGGTCGTATGCAACCATGGTACCGAGAAGGGTTATGTGTCGATAGTAAAAGTTTAGGACCAGTGTGGAAGCATTTTAATAGGGGAAACATCTAAAAGAAAGCTGCTGTAAATTCGAGTTGTGTAATTTGAAACTTTTCTGATAATTAGTCAAATAATAAGCTGATGTGTATACTTAGAGACTGTTAATCTTCTCTTAATGTTATATGTCGTGTTTTAAGAATCACTAGAAAATCAATAGGCATATTCATATCAAGACGATCAAATATATCGATCTGTAAATCTATACACGTAAATATATAGATATTATGTATACATCCCGCATGTTATACCATCAAATGATATACGAATATTGACACGTATTTACACTCTGATACAAGGATTTATCATTCCTAATGATAGAGGTCTAAACAAAGCTGAAAAGGAGAAACAGACCAAATGTCAAGGTGCCATGTATGATATGAAAAGAAACTGGAATATTAGCGATATATCAATCATAACGGTTTTTATAGGTGCCACAGAGATTATGAAGAAAAACCCGAAGCCCTACCTAACTGATATTCATGGTGAACTAAATGCAAAAGACATCCAGACAATTGCACTTAAGGGAACAACGAGGAAACTAAAATGAGCTCTCGGTTGGTTTCAATAACAATCAGGGCAATGTTGTCAGATGGTTTGGCTGCCCCATACCCAGCATTACAATCTTCTAAGGAAGAACATTTTAAAAAATACAATTTAGCCACTATGAGGGGCACATGTACCGGCTAAACAGCATTTGCTTCTCTAAATCTCTCAGTTTGTGTGCGCGTATTAATATTCGAAAGAAATTCCATATTTCAGCATTACAAACCGTAAATAATTCACATAAGTTACATCAGCAGAAACGTTGTGCGAATAATACCCAAGATGAACACACAACTTCGGCTAGTATAAATATTCGCAGTGTTTTGGAATATTAGTTTTACCAGCTCAGAATCAATAATCGGTCCACATGACATACATTTCTAAGTGATACTCTATTTACGAGAAGCGTTAGAAAGTGAAAAAATCATAGTACAAGAAAAATCCTTATGAAAAAGGCAGGGTTACAACTATACCTATTGTCTCTTTCTACAGAAGCAGGTCAACAACAACAACAACAACAACAACAACAGCAAAAAACAGTACCAAAGCGTATCGTATGTATAGACGCCTGCTGTTTTAACAGTCGTCTTGTCGTTTGCCTTGGGTGTTGGGTCATGTGAAATGGTATTTTCCCAACACTGAACGTGCGCGCAGGTTTATTGATGTTAAAATCACTTGCCCTCACCTGCCCGCTGGCGGCACACAATATTGATTAGTTCACACGAGATTCGAATGAGATCCAGGCAGCGAATATCAAGAGAGTATTACACATCTCCAGGGAAGAAATTGCTTATTCGTTTTTAACGAAATCGTTAAGCGAAACGATATTCTCCTTAACCAGATATTCGAAAATATGATCGGGCTTTTATTCACATGCCCACACGCACACATACATATAGCTCTACAATTATATAAATGCAACTTTGTCTCTGCATGTCACTCAATTCCTTATAGACTCTGAAAGGAGTGAACAGGTTTTCTTTAAAATTTACCGAACTTTACAGTATAAGTCTAGGAGTGATCTTAGTTTAATTTTGTTTCGGAATACCCCTTAAATCATCGGTAATCGATAACCAAAACCATCATTTAAATGTATTTATCATCGTAAATCCCTTTTTTCTCATGTCGTTGCTTAGCAAAAATGATAGAATAATGGGACGTGAAAATTCTACTGTGGGTAAGTTGATAACGCGTTTTTATTTTTTTTATTTATATTTTTTTTGCATGACGTGGTCTGTAGGTTCAAACTCCGCATGTAAATTTAAAAAGGAAATGTTCATAAACTGCAAAAGAATTGTATAAAGCTTGAAAATTTACGTGTTTTTATCTGATATATATACATGTGTGTGTGTGTATGTGTGGGTGTGTGACTAATTCATTTCATCACATGAATTAATATACGAAAGTATAATTTTATGCGTAAACTTTAATATTTACTTCAACAGTACTCAATACATAAGCAGAGCTAGGTAGTAAATTTTAAAAATATATATGGCAATTAAGCTACACAGAATTACAAAGCATTTCTAAACTGAATGCTTCTCATCACCAGAAAAGATAACCCGGCGAAATAAAGTTATTCCGATATACAAACAAAACAGGATTGAGAAATTTCAGATGAAAAATTACAAAATGAATAATTGGAGGTCATTAAAGTGTATAAGGATGAAAATGTGTGGAAACAAAGAAAAAATAACATTTAAGAAGAAATAAGATATAATTTATTTACTAAATTATAGATAGTTCACCCAAAGTACATGGACTATAATTCCGGGTCGGATAGCCGTACTCTAATAGAAATCGGTTCGTAAATAAACTTCAATGCTAAAGATCCTTAATAAGGTCATCCTCAATTGAACCGCTAAATTCGGTAAATGATCAGAAAGTTCTTTGGGGATGCACTTAATGCAATTTTCCCGAAGGAAAATACCCCCAGGAGAGTACCGCGAGTTTGGGATTGATCCACATAGGTGTTGAAGAGTTAGTCTAATACAGTGTAACGGGTTGCATCACTCTTCAAAATAACATCACATGTTTCGTACAGATCATATAAAAAAACTTATAATAGTGCACTATAAATTTAAATAAAATGTGATCACTAAAGGAACAAGGGAATACAATTAAGAGAAGTGATTACTAGAATAAATATTTAAACTATATTCTATAAATATACATTTAAATTACAATTTCTTCATTAACACGTTTTTTTTCAATGGACGCCGAGAAAAATTAAGTTTATGTTTAACTCAAATTCAAAATTAATGAATTTATATCAAGAACAACGGCCTCTACACTTTGGCCAAGTTTCAGGAAAATCTGATTGATGGATCAAACTCCATGGGGCAATAGTGTCATTTTGGGCTACTTTGGGGCATTTTAAAACTTTTTTGAACCCATAGCGACCCCGAATCACAGTGTAAATTGATAACGGTGCAGTTTTAGGTCTAAACACAAGTATATTTGATTTGACCACCATGAAAACCACTATATAATCAGACATAAGTTTTTGTTGAAAAATATTAAAAAAGAGACAAAAAAGTGGCGTTTTTAACACTGAAATCCCTGGGTACGCAAACCAGAATTTTGCCAGGGTCACCAATACTGAATTTATATTAAGAACAACGGGCTCCACATTTTGGCCAAGTTTCAAAAGAATCTAATGGACGGATGAATAGTTATGCGACCAAATGTGGCATTTTTTGGCATTTTGGGCCATTTCTTACTGTGCATATCTATTTAATGAAATACAATTTATGGCAAAATTTCAGGAAAAACTAATGGACGGACTAACAGACGCACGGACGCCACTGAAATCATCGGCCCCTCTCCGATAAATCTGGGGACCAATACAATAAGAAAAGATTCATTTTCATTTTTTTATCCGTTTGGAGCTGATGTTTTAGTAATATGTGCAACTTTCAGGCAGAGGTAATTCCCGATTGAATATTACCTTATAGCTAATATATTGAAGTGACTTCAAAATACTTTTTAAATGACTTGGATGGCATCAGTTAGAGTGGGAACAAAAATACTTTACGCTGAATTCGCGCCGCATACCGATGTAACTATCCAGGGATTAGTAAGAATTATGTAATATTAAAAGACTTGAAGAAATGTATTTAATTTGGGCATGTGCATGAACGTATTTGACAAGGTGAAATGAAGTTTGCATTTCAACTTGCCGACATATGTCTGTACGAGTTATTTCCCCATCTAACCAAAGACATTACTCGTTATAAACCAATCATTCGTGTATAATTTCTCGTGCCTTCTAATTTCAGTGTTATGTGACCACTAGTTTAAGAGTTTATCAGTTAAATATTTGCACACATACAGATGGACACATACATCTACTCTTATATATATGTATATATATATACAGAGAGAAAAAAAAGGAACAAACCGTATTATGTGTTCACCAACGTTTCGTCTTTATTTCGAGACTTCCTCTGGGTGAATGAGATTAAGAAACCAAAAAATATACCAGTACAAAATATTTGAAAAAGTTTCACGTGCACAGTGTGACGCAGTTCTATTTAAGAGAAACGGAAAATTGATGTTGGAAATTCAAAAAGGAAGGGGGGCTGGCGCTGTTAAAGAGAAGGAAATTTTAGTGGTGTCATATATTTCCTTCTCTTTAACAGCGCCAGCCCCCCTTCCTTTTTGAATTTCCAACATCAATTTTCCGTTTCTCTTAAATAAAACTGCGTCACACTACGCACGTGAAACTTTTTCAAATATTTTGTACTGGTATATTTTTTGGTTTCTTAATCTCATTCACCCAGAGGAAGTCTCGAAATAAAGACGAAACGTTGGTGAACACATAATACGGTTTGTTACTTTTTTATTTTCTCTATTTTGTCGGAATACTATTTCCATTATTTTCATCATATATATATATGTGTGTTTGTGTATGTGTGTATGTGTGTATGCTTTTCTGTATGTCTGTATTGAGCTAACACTGGATTTCGTTATAATTTAAATGTATATTCTAGAGCTCTTTTACGAATAGAGAATGTTCCCTTTTTGGCTGCTATTTGTATTTAATTACAGATTGGTCTTCAAGGAAATGCTTCTAAATATTTCTGAAAACTCCTTTTTATTAAGCCAGTGGTTCCTATCACAACCGGTGTATTATTTTTTTTTTCAGAGGCCATTTCGTTTCTTATCTTTTCCCGTTCAACTCTATTAAAGCAAAAATCATTTGGAACCGTGACATCGATAATGAGCGCAGTTCTTTTGGGCTTGTTTCGTATTACAATATCTGTCTTGATGGCCTCGTGTGCACGCGCGTGTGTTAGAGGCAGTAAGGATGTCATTGCTACCATCGTTTTCAGATGCAAACAAATAAAATAAATGTTTCTGCTGTGATGTTCGGCATCCATTAAATCACAAATCACATCTGCAACAGATAGACACAAAGAAAAGCAAAAGAAAGTCCAATATAGTTGAGTAAGTATAGCTTACAATTGTGTGCCTTTAAGACTACTGATACTTATGTTACATTGACCTTATCTAATGCGATTCAAAAAATCATAAAACAACACAAAAATCACAGCATCTTAAGAAGCATTTAATCTTTGATCTTCTACGAGGGTTGCATTCTCGCCTAAAAATGCCTCGCAATAAAAAACATTAATATCCTTCTTCATAAAGACCATTTATTAAGTAGCTACTTTGTCTTCCAAAACTATAACACGACTAGCAGGGAAAGGTGCGCCAGTCTTTTCCCGGTCGTAAGTTAAGCCTTAATATGATATTTTAATTTTATTTTTAATTTGTCCAGATTTCGTATACAATATTATAGGGTTCTTGTGTCGTGATTTCAGAAGTAAAAGAAAAAAAGTATTTGGATTCCAGCGGCTTCAATCAAAACCGAAACTAAAATTATAGCTTTCAAAGCTTGTGACGTTACCACTGCACAAACGTAGCACGCAAATATACTGATTAACAATAAATTAAGATGAATGTACAAAATGTTTATTGATTTTTTTCAATTTTGACTCTTTTTTTTTGTCCCTTAAAAATTATTTTGATCGTCTAAAGACCCATAAAAAACAGTTCATAAAAATCCAATCAATTTAAGGCTCCTTGTGTCGCTCTGCAACTTTTACATGGTAACAGACAGAAATAAAGACAGACATATAGCGTTTTATATATTGGATTTCGAGAAGCAGTCCATATTTTATTGCGTGTTTGTCACTGAACAAGCATTCAAGGTACAGTCGTTTATCAAACGTAAATCACGAATGATAATGGTTATGAGTTTGGTAATGGCTATGAAACTTCACAAATTTATTATTTTGGAAACCCAAAAGGAGACCCAAAAGGAGACAGAACTTTTACATGGTAACAGACAGAAATAAAGACAGACATATAGCGTTTTATATATTGGATTTCGAGAAGCAGTCCATATTTTATTGCGTGTTTGTCACTGAACAAGCATTCAAGGTACAGTCGTTTATCAAACGTAAATCACGAATGATAATGGTTATGAGTTTGGTAATGGCTATGAAACTTCACAAATTTATTATTTTGGAAACCCAAAAGGAGAATTTATTATTTTGGAAACCCAAAAGGAGTCCACGACTGGAGAAAAGCACCCATCGCCAAAGATTCAGGTTCCTTTCAGTGACAGGAACATTGGTGGTAGGTGTACGTATCTTCGTAGAACTCTATCTAACGTAGACCGCATTTCTTATGACATACAAAACAGATTATCCAAAGTCAGATTTGGTTTTGAAGAGCGATGCAGTAACGTCTGGAACTGCATAAAAATCCGTCTCCAAAACAAACTGTTATCAAGAATAGCTTGCTGGTGTGAGTCGACCTATAATAGACGTTTAAAGAAACTAAACCACTTTCACTTTACCGCTCTCAGAAAAATCAAGAACATCAAATGACAAGATACAGTCGCTGTTACTACAATCTAACTTCATATTACTTCAGTCCGTGCTCCGCTAGGTGGAACATCTTGTGTGTATATCAGCTTGCTGAAAGTATCTCCTGTAAGGTGATCCCTTAAGAAATATGTGGGTGGTCAGAGGAAAAGCTTCAAAGAAAATCTAAAGTGTTCATCAAACCTTAGTCATATGCAGCGAATCATTGGAAGTGCTAGCAGAGAATAGATTAAAGTAGCGGGATTCGCTAAATATTGGCTCCCTAGAAGCAGAGACGAACCGTTTGGATGCAAGGAAAAGGAAGCGTACAGTCTGCAAGTCAAGGTGATCAAGTACCTCAATGTAAATACTGATAATAATTGATTCACCTGTGGACGATGCCTTAAAGCCTACGTTAGCCTGGTAAGTCACCTTAGGACCAACAAAACTCAGTCACCTACAAACCAGTGATGTTCGTGATCTTTGTTGACAGCGTCAGAAGAACATCTTAAGCGCCCCTTCTGCTATCGTCGAAATGTGAACATAAAATCGATATTTAAGTTAGTTATTAATATATGGCCGAAACGCCAAGTATTCCAACGGGACCCTTTCTTTTATAGTCAACCCTCCTTTTGAGCATGGACGCCAAACCCGTTTCCTTAACAGTAACTCGAGGTGCCATCTGGATCCATTCGTTTACCACCTGATAAATGTTTTCTGTATACGTGCTTCTGGATTTAAATCCTATATACTAGCGAATGCAATCTCACCTATTTTATCTACATAAATATAATATATATATATATATATATATATATATATATATGTATATGTATATATATATATGTTACTATGTATATATATATATATGCTCTGTTTTTTGCTTTAAAGGTATATATATATATATATTTACTTTATTATATATATTTATGTATATTTATGTATATATATATATTATATGCATATATATATACGCATATCTGTACATGCATCTATATGTATATATATATATACATATATATGTATTGTAGTTTGCTTTAAATGAGTATACATACAATTTTATATATATATATATATATGGATGTATATATATATATATATATATATATATATATATATATATATATATATATGGGGGTGGCTGTTTGTGTGTGGGTATGTATATATAGCTATATGTGTCTACATATATATTGGTGCCTCCAATATTAATCGACCAATCTGAAAGGCGCCCTATCTTTTTTTGACAGCATTTCGCACGAGTAAAATATATTTTTCTCTAGAAACAATATCAATGTTACAAGAAGGAACAAATGCATTTTGCATGAAAATCGACATGTGTTCCCGCTTTCGTTTGAATGTTCCTGAGATAATTTATTCCCTCCCCCACGAGACCAGCAGCATGTCATATTGTTTTTCATATTTGTTCGATAGAAATTCGGTTTTTGCAATATTTTCCCTACGTATTTCGCACATACGTTCTAACCGTTCCAGGTCATCAGTAGGTTGTAATATTTTTGGATGCATTGACAGCTCCAAATAATGAAATAATAAAAGCCTTTATATTTTGTGTTCTACTGCCTTTATTTCTGAGAAAATGTTGATACTTTAGTTTAAGACCCAAACTTGGCCAATTCATGTCGGCCGATAAAGCAGGCGAAAAGATACTGATTTGATTAGCCAATAAGCTCTCAGAATACTCCAATTTCAATACAAGCGCAAAATTCATAAAAACTGAGCCTATATTTATTTTTATACAGTATATGAATATGAATATCTATCTTTTCTAATGGTTACGGATGCTTTTTCGAAATAGAAAGTCGTTTTAAACGTAGGAAAAAGGGCGGAAACAAAATTTATTATTTAACAAAGTTTAATTCCTCGTCTGTCAGTTGTTTACACTATGTGCGAGATGATGGCAAGCTCTCGGGGAATCGGTAGGTAACTGGATTGATACCAACATATAGAGCTTCTACTCCTCAAAATTAAGAGTTCGAATCACGGAAATGCAGATATCAATCGGAACAGAATTAAAAAAAAATGCCTTACATAACGTTACACATACGTTTACACAAATAGACCCAACACGCTGCTGGAGAGTGCATTGGGCCAAGTAATAACTGGATTCAATTTTTTTGTAACGACGACTTTTATTTCCAAGTCCTTTTCTGAATGAACCGTGATCGCTCTTCTTTTCTCTATCCTCTGTCCATTCGAACTAAGGACACAGCTCGATCATTTTCATACTTTTTAGAGGCTTCGTTGTACATGTCGATATTTGCCCGTGGATACAACCGAAGACATATTGATGAAAAAACGTATTTTCTGAGAAGACAATAATGTCTAAGCTTAACTTCTAAGATCAACAAGACAAATAAACAACCTTTCTCAATCGGAGATACCTGTTAGCAAACGAAAATTATAAACACTGTATTGTTTTCACTCACGGGCGGTCAAGTTACAAAAGTCAAGTGGGATACTTGCATACATCATTGCGTATATACAACACGTTGTCGTAGTGTAAGTCGAACATAGAATACTTCATAATTCGATTACTTTTTTTTCGAAAGGACTACATTTATTTTAGGGTGCTTTTCCGGAATAAACCTTGATGGCGACTTTTCTCTCCGAGGTCTGTCCTTGCGAACATGCTCTCGAACGTGCTGAACGTGGTCTGTGTGGATGACTTTTATAGATTTTTCTTCTCAAACGGCTCGGCTTTTTCGTAGTCGTGTTCGCGCTCTGTTACAGTTAGACTAAAAAGATGTCTTTTTCTAACCGATAGAGCAGATAAACTCGTAATAGAGGAGATACTACATTATCAAATATTTATTGGTAAAATTATGAACAAAACTAACACATTCCACGCCAAATCAACAGACTACTGTGCGTATGGGAATTGATAGTCTCCTTGACTACTCTTAATTTGACTTCAACTAATATTAAAGAAGTTTTTTCTAGTTGATCCCTTTTCATGTTAAAGTTTTTACACTTGACTTCGATGTTTACTTACTTATGGTATAACATTCACGGCAAAGACTCGTCAAACTATCACCACTAACTCTCATCTTCCTTGCGCCAAACCTAAAACATGAATTCTATAAATAGAATCTCTTACCGTTATAAAAATATGTATCACCCTCTTAGATACAGCCGACACAAACGCTTGTGTTTAGTTAGGGGTTTTTCATCTCTTTCTAGTCATTTTATTTTTGGCATCGCCGAGGGTGCGAACACTGGTTTACAAGTATAGAAATAAAAAAACAACGAAGATTCACAAGAGAAAAATCAAACTCGAACAAGTTGTGAGTGTAGGATGAATCAGATGTACTATGTGCGTGAGTGTCAGTGTGTGTGTGTTTGTATGTGTGTGATAACATCGCGGAGACAACTCTCTTAACGCTAACGTTGACATTTTAGTTTAGTCTCAATGTATTGACTAAGAACCAATTGAGATAATTTGCCCTTCGATTCCAACACTGTTTTTTAGCTCATTTAATCATTTGCTTAAGCCCTGCGAGCACTACCACATTTAACCCGTCAACAGTTTTTAATTATCGTAATCTGCTTTTACATGAAACTATTTTGCTCTCCCCAACGAATCCTAAAACGCCTCCTCTTTATCCCACAGTCACTAATTTTTATTATCAGTGTAACTTTATGGACCTCTACAGATTATCATAGCCGACCAATCGAAGCAACTATCGTCTATGAGACGTGATCCTTCCTTGAGGCTGCAAAAGACTTCGGCAGCCTCCCCTCCGCCACCATGCATTTACTTAACTCATCCAATAACTTGACGTTTACCAATGAATTTTTCCCTCACATTACCCGAGCTCATATCTTGAGAAGATGGTAGTTAAAAGTCTTTAATCGGATATTTTGGCACGTAATAGTTTGCTAGAGAAATATAGCATATCCAGCTCCGAATCCAATTCAAATAAACCCTTGCCAAACACCGTTTTTATGACTTGTTAGATTTCGTGAAACAGAGAATCGGGCTGATTCGGGCGACTTTCAAAGAACACGGCACCATTCTAAAACAAAAACGGTGCTGACAATTATCAAAGAAAATGTTTATTGTATGTCTTCCCAGTAGTTTTATATGGCCGGGACTGTATCACATGGACCTATCAACTAACCAATCGCATTGAAGTGTTTCAAAACCATGTAATAATAATAAAAAAAAGAAAATATTAACCCTCTGTAAAACTACTTCCCTACCCCTCTTTTATTTGATAAAATCAAAAGAAAACCCTTAAACCTGTTGCCCATATCAAAGGATCAACAACTGAGTGTGTCAATGTTATGCTTTGAGGGTATGTCGGAAGGACAAAATAGAAGAGAGGAAAGACCAGGAGAATATTTTTGATTGGACATCTCTGAACAGTTCGGCGTTGCCCTGGATCGGACCGAATAGTAAAAAAAAAAAAGTCACGTTGGTTTGCAATCCACACTTAGTAGAAGATGAGGGGCATGATGATGATAAATGCAGTGCATTCAATTTATGACCTTTCATCCTTTTATAATATTCAACATCATTAAATTATCACTTCTAATCTTATGCTCAAATGGTATTAAGACTTGATAAAATGACTCATTCTCCTCCTAAGAAAGAGAAAAAAAAAAGGTTTATCAAGCTTCGGTTTGATTGAATATTTTAATTGCTAACCGTGTTAATTAAACGGACGCATCAAACTGTAAGTACAAATGATAACGATACCCTTGAACTCTGACTAGAATACAAGAATACCAAGAAAGTACACTTTAGTTTAACGTGCGGGGCAATGTTCAAGATCAGTGCCCGTGAAAATCAAGCTACCGGAAGTGGATAAATTTATTTATAAACATTACTTTAGTTTTAACAGGTCTTGTGTTATCAGGAGACACGAAAACACCTATTGTATTATCAAAAATTAACCAACATATATATATGAATGACACTTTATTATATATATATATATATATATATATATATATATAAGTTTATAATATTTGATTTATACAATTAAATAATTGTTTTTTGTTTTTCGTAAAACAAGTGTTAAAGTTAAATTAATTTTTTGAATAAAACAATTGTTTTATTATTTGTTAATACAAGACGTGTTTTTTTTTCGCTTAAGGATCATTTTTTATCTTTCCTGATACCACAAGAAGTATTAAAGCTCAAGTATTTTTTAAAAATAAATAAATATATGGTTTCGTTTATCATGTCTTGTCTTTGTGACTTCGTTTCGTTTATAATCCACCGTATCTACTAAATGTAGATTGATTTTTCCGAGTATTGATCTTGGACATTACCCATGTGGAGCCCAAAAGCGAAATCGTTGTTATTTTTATTTATTTATTTTCTAGAGTATTATTTGGTGATCTTGAGATCCTATTTATTCCAAAGAAAGGATGGAATTGGGTAACGTACTACGAACATTGAATTAGCTTATTTATATACTAAACTAATATTCGTAGTATGATATTACTTCCTATACTCCCGTTGAAACGCTATAATCTAGAAACCGTTACTCAAGCACGTACGTACGTGCGCTAAATGCACCACAGTGTCATTATATAAATACAAAATATATACACCTTGGCCTTTATTATAAAGTGTAAGGTTATTCATTCAAACATAACCATAAGAACGTGTTTCTTTCAGACGAACAAATCGTAACGGATGAATCGCTGTGAAGTCTTCTTTGATCTTTCGACAATTGTTTGCGAAACTAGGTAGATCGTTATCTAATCAAATCATTCGAATTATATTGTGTTGATAATGATATGCAGAGCATGGAAATGCGGTCACGTCGTACAGCAACTTGTGAAAAGGAAATCTGATTAGTACAAACGTATCTCCTTCGAACTAATGCTTCAAACCAGAACGTCGCACATCGATAATTTGTATACGTTTCTTAGTAATGATATCACTCGTGTAAGAGCCGAACTGTGTCTTAGCCTCGAATCAGTTGAACTTAAAAACGTACTTGTGAAGCTGTTAAGGCCATATTGGCGACTTTAGTCTGCATCAACCCCCTCCCTTCATAATACTCTCGAATGCATGCATTATGAAGGAGATAAGTCAGCCGTGAGACTGCGTGCCTCCGCATTTCCCATAAAAAACTAGACAACCGTCATGACTGTTTCTTAATTCTCTACTTTTTATATTGAAGTATCAGCATAGACCCGACGTGGCCCGGGATTAAATAAGGATCGAAAAATGTTTCACCCACCCATATATTATTGTCATCGAAGTGAAATCGCCTATTTTTAAAGTAAATCGATTGTCTGCTTTAGTTGGGAATCTATCACAGTCTATTGGGAAAAAAGCTTCACCTGCCTCCCCGCAATGGCCACGCACGCAATGCATTGTAATTTACATCTCACTATGCATAATCTTCTGTTGATTTTATCCAATTATTTTTTTATAACGGCTAGAATTACAGTTTAAGGTGCAAAAGTTAAATATCATATGCTCTAAACAGAAACATTTATTTAGAACGCGCCCTTGTTATATTAAAGAATATATTTCATATGCTGAACTTTCCGGCATGTGTAGTAATATTATCGAAGACATTCCGATGCATAACCAATTTGAAAACACTGCCAGGCACAAAACCTATATTGGTATCAAATTTCCATAAATTCGTTCCATCTAATTAGGAGTCTATAGAAAACTAACTAACCCACACGACGGACAATACTTCTTTCATATAATATAGACAGGTAGATACGCGGGTGCATGCAAGAGAAACGGCGATTAAAACATATTTCTTTTCTAAGGATGGAAGCTCGAAATGTTATCAAATAGCATTAAACCTATAGACATAATTTGGAAAACATATAGTATAAGAGGTGAGACTTCATTGACTACAATATGGGTCAAGTAGTCAAACTCTTCGATGATAAAAACATAAGTCATGTTCTAACTAGTGCGCTTGTCTTTAATCTTATTCTCACAACGTTTCATCTCATGTAATCTTCAAACTTCTTCAAGTGTTTTTTTTTATCAAGAATTTGCACTTAATCCCAAGCAATTTCTTTTATCGTGGCATATCGGATAATGTACTAAATGATTCAGTTGGAAGTAACGTACTTATGAAAGGTGGAGGTTCAATAGTCAGTTGAGCAATACGGAGATATATATGGCAATTACTTACATCTTCAACCTTTTCATGGATGACGGATCCAGTGCATGCTACTGCAGTTTATGAAAAAACGCTCCATGTTAAATTCCGTGCAAATGCCCAGATCGGACAGACTGATTCCGGAGTTCGACATTGTATGATCGAAGAATGTCGGAGATTACATAGATCGAAACGTTGTGAGTTAAAACGTTAAAAAAAGTACTATGAATAATAAAAAAAAACCGAGGGGCAAAATCGTTATTTAACCTTTCGCTTGCCTTTACAAAGTATTCTTAAATCAAAGCAGTTATAAATAAGACGATTCCAGATATTTTGATAAAATTTGGTAAGAATTGTCTAAGCGATGTAGACGCTAGACTAGAGAGAAACAAGCAAACAACTTTTTTTTTACACAGTGATCACCACTTATCAAGGCCCGGAAGCCACTCAGGGATAAGGATTATTGCAAGTACATTACGTTAGTGTGGAGATTTGATGAAGTGTTTACTTAAGGGGGCGGTTCATTAGGAATGTGTTAACTTGATATCAAATAAGATTAACAAGATACCTTCGCTTGGAAAATACTGAACGAGATCAGCAGAATATTTCTCGATACACTTCCCAAAATGTGCGCAAGTACAGGTATGAAGGCACGTACCTGTTCAAATGCACAGGTCAACCAGAAAAAGATCGTTTGTGTCAAAAATTGTCTGACAGTAAAACAGAAATAACACTATAAAGACACGCAAATCAATCGATTGTTCTTATAAATCCACACACACAAATACACACACATATACACACGCACGCACACATATATATCAGTGGCCTGGCAAAGCCACACGAGAGACCACAAAGCAGGAAAAATGAAGTTGCATGCGAATACACTATATATATATATATATATATATATATATATATATATATATATATATATATATATATATATATATATCTACGAGGGCTTGCAATATGTAATGCTCCTGACCCAATTCCCATAGCAGTAGAGCAACGAAACTTGGCACAGTTATTAGTATTTCTCTACATAGGAACCACCCAGAGTTATGCATTTCTCCCATCGTTTGATGCAACTCTGGATACCGTTTTTTGTAGGACATCCCAGGTTGGTCTTTCAACTACGACGTTACTTCAGGAATCAAGGCTGCATCATCTGGGAAACGCTTTCCTTTCAAAAACAACTTCATGGCTTGGAAGAGGTGAAAGTAGGAGGGGGGCAAGTTCAGGAGAGTAGGGAGGGTTGGGAGAATTTTATAACCACACGCCCATGCTTCTGATCTGGCGACATACGAATTGTGGACGGGAGCGTTGTCCTACAGGAGGAGGGTACATTTGATGATCGGTCCCCAGCCTCTAGATTTTGATAGCTTCTCTTAATTTCCTCAAAAGTGAAGCATAATAGGCTCCTGTAATTGTGGTACACTTTGCCAGGAAATCTGTCATCACTCCTCCGTCCTGGTCTCAGAAGACTGTGAGCATGATGTTGCCAGCGGAGGGCTGCACCCTTGCCTTCTTTGGGGGTGGTGAGTCCAAGTGCTTCCATTGTATTGACTGGGCGTTTGTCTCTGGATCATACTGATGGGCCCAGGTTTTCTCCTATGCAATCAGTTTTTTGAAAAACATTGACTCATAATCCTGGCATATCTCCAAATTCATCCTCAGAGCACTCGACGCGTTCTCGCTTCTGGAATGGTGTGATCAACCTGGGAATCCATCTGGCAGATACCTTATGCATATGCAAATGGTCATGAATCATAGTTTCCACTGACCCTGTATTAATCTTGACGTCTTGGCCTATTTGGCGAATAGTAATGCGCCGATCTTCCAAAATGGCAGCCTCAACTTGACGGACAGATGCCTAATCAATGGCAGAAAGGGGCGACTAGGTCTGGGAGCTGTTTCCACAGACTTCCGGCCATTTTAACCCTGACTCACTTCAAACACCTGTAAAACAAAAACCACAATTAGTTCAGAGCTGTAATTTGCTACATATCCCGTCATTGCACATGCAAAATGTCAGCTAGCTCAGACAACTAAAAGTGGGTCAGGGGCATTACTTATTGCACGCCCCTCGTACAAATGAAGACAATCCTGAGCATATTTCATTCATTTTCAAATAAAGGTTCTTTTTCTTTTACCATTCGGCATACAATTTTAAGAATAGAATAGTATTTTAATTGTCAGAAGTCCTGCGAATGTTCATGTAGTATCGTTCCATAGAACAAAAGACATAAACAGTTCAATACTCAATGTGCCTATTCACGCACGCACACACACACACACACACACACAAACACACACACACACACACATATATATATATATATAAATTTTTAAATAAAAATATCGCAACGACTATTGATCAAGTATCATTCAGAACCCATTTCTGGTAATTTTTGCAGATATAAAAATGATGTAATCGCAGTCATTTGTTCCTTAGTTTTGTATATAAATAACAAAATATCGTATATTTCTTCTAGACATGTGACGTTGATGAAGAGAAGTCTGAAACTTGCTGCTATAGTTTAAAATGATCTTGAATAACAGCAAGGAGAGACTTGTTTCTAAACATTTCTCATGTGTTATATCTCCCCTCTTTGGTTTTCAAACATAAAGAAAATACCAGCGTATGAGGATTATTTTATGCTGGAGGTATTCATAATCGGATCCTATGTCGAAAACAGAGGAGATATAACATCTAAGGAATATTTGGAATCAAGTCTCCTCACGTTGTTATTTTAGATCATTTGAAACCACAACAGCAAATTTTAGTCTCCTCCCCATCAAGACCAAGTGTTTGAGAAATACACACACACACACACACACACCTAAAGCCATATATATATATATATATATATATATATATATATATATATACTCGGGGTTTTTTTATTCAAAAGTAATAGACTAGTGAATTCAACGAGGTTGTTAGATAGTGCTCAATAAAAAGAGCTGATAATACTTGTTTATTGTTACATAAACATGTTTACATCCCGCTGCTACAAACAGCCATTTGTTTCAATCAAAGAACAGATATCATCAGGCAGCGACTTGACTATTCAAATGTTTAATGAATAAACTTTATATAAAGTATTTTTTTAATCTTTTTATATAGTTTATTCATTGAGCATTTGAATAGTCAAGTCGCTGCCTGATGATATCTGTTGTTTAATTGAAACAAATGGCTGTTTGTAGCAGCGGGATGTAAACATGTTTGTATAACAATAAACAAGTATATATATATATATATATATATATATATATATATATATATATATATATATATATACATATTAGGCGGTCGAGTTTAAAACCTGTGTGTGCGTGTATTTATATAAATATCTATCTATCTACCAATCTCTCTCTCCTTCTCTCTCTCTCTCTCTCTCTCTCTCTCTATATATATATATATATATATATATATATATATATATATATATATACAGTCGTATAATTGTCCAGTATTTTAACATTTTTACAGATCAGCGCAAATCGATGCACACACACACACACACACATATATATGTATATTCATTTCTCTCTCTCTCTCTCTCTCTCTATATATATATATATATATATACATATATATATATATATATATATATATACATATATATTTAGTCGTATAATTGCCCAGCATTTTTAATTTTTACAAATCAGCGCAAATCGCTGCACCTCCCCACATATATATATTCATTTTTTCAATTTTAAATGGCTCTGATGATTTTCTGTACACTCGAGTATCAGTAAGGTATGCTTTACATCCAGTGTTAGCCGAAGTCTATATGTCTTATCCAAAAAATATATTTAATAATACTGCCAAACCTTTTTTATACGTAAAATATATAAGTAACATGACCGTTACTTTGAACAGTCGTTACACGTCAGACTTATCGGACTCACACGCTCTCTGGTAACGCTGTAAAGAAACAACAAAGAAAACATTAATAGGAAAAGAACAAAAATCCCCTTCCACATTTTTGAAACAGTATATAAAACAGGAAATAAAATAATAATCCGACTTTCCATTTTTAAGTGCAAATAAAATGCATGTATTCGTGATTCTTCTAAAACAACACTTTTCATTATATTTCTGGAGTCTTTTTACAAGCAATGTGCTTTTTAGAAGTCTCTTTCACCGCCTCTTACACTGGCGTTTGCCAACGCTTTCTTACCTCGAACTTCCATGTGTTCATCTTTTCCAAATGTAACTTGCTTTTCTTCTATACCACGTGCTAAAGTTTTTCTCTCCTTTTCTTGTAATGCAAGTTCGCACACACTTGGTAATTTGCATACGTGCTTTCACGGTTGTTCCTATTAATATTTTCGCTCGCCAACTAACTTTAAATGCTGCTAATCTTCTCACTCGCGGCGATACACGCTCTGTTATTTGTATAAAATATGTTTTATTATACCAAACATTTAGTACAATAATATGCATTAATATCGAACAATTTAATTCCTTACTAAACTTACGTATTAATGAAAAATAAAAAAAATATTTCCTGATGTAGAAATTAATTCTGACACAAATACGTCCATCATCAAACTTAATAAAATCATGCCAATAATAATTCTTGCCTCTTTAATTTTAAAGGCGAGTGTCCTCACAAATACATAATAGCAGTAATAAAATATCCCAGTTAACTAATATTTAACAAACATAAATTAATAATAACTTCCCTAATCACATTATCGAGCATCAAATTAAACTTTCGTGCGATGCCATTACTAAAAGCACTAATAATAATAATAATAATAATAATAATAAGAAGAAGAAGAAGAAGAAGAAGAAGAAGAAGAAGCTTAAACTATATGCTTCCCTGGCTATTTTTTCCCAGTTAAACCCCTTGGCTAATGTAAAACATCAGGGAAAAACAGCCAAATGAGAGGGTGTCATAACAAACGATGCATTAATTTTAATTCGGTACCATCGAAACCCCTATTTACACACAAATATTAATTTTTGAAGGAAAATAAAAATGAGCATCAAAAACACCCCGGGGCTCAATACCCACAATTACATTTCCAGATTCATATGCTTATGGTTTTGGGTAATTTTCAGAAACATCTGAGAGTCGGAAAAAATTTAGTTGTGAGGACAACTACCAAGAGGAGAACTATAGTCCAAACAATAAAAATTAATCCCAATCCTTATCTCAAAATGATTTGAAACAATTTATCAATGCAGCAAATTTGTTCAAATGAAAAAGACATATATTTGAAAACTTTCGAAAACCGAGTAATTTTGCTATATTTTGTTATTAAATGAAAATAAAATGAATAATTTGCCGGATTTCAACATTAATTCCTATTTCAGTCACGAGTGAAATGATTTTGGCATTTCTTTCAAACAAATGTTTTCTACTTAAACCATGTTTGTAATAATAATAAAAATGGTAACTAAAAGGCATAAGTTATAACGGGTTTGGCACTTATGTATGGCACGGGCTAAGAGACACATTTGCCAGACTATAATTATTTTTCAAGGCCAAATGTTTAAGAACACAATTTAATAAAAACGATATCATAGAACATGCATTTAACTTTAAAATACTCTTCAACAAATAGCGCGGGTCGGTAAACACAAAAGCACCAAATTACATTTTCTTTTATCAAAATATAAAGCACTTATGCATTATACGGCGGGGCCATTGTTTGTTTTTTGTTGGGTTTAATTGAACGATCGATAGGGGGCGAAACTTTTCAACCTAATTGAACAGGTCAGGTTAAGATTTAGGCAACCGCCACGTCAGAAGAAATGTTCACTCGTCTAAAAAAAAAAAAAAAAATGAACAGACTTGATGTTATCCCCAGGTAAGGGAATTACAAACAATTATCACTGAACAAAATTTCCTAGGGTATACATTTTAATGTTAACCGCTTGACTCAGTTCCAATCTATATATACAATTATACAAAAAAAAATCGTCTATTTACAACTACTGTGAATAATGTTCATTTTTTATTTGCCGAACATAAAGTAGACGAAGTTTCCGTGGAAAAAGTTTATTTAATAGAACTACCTATTGCTGGAAAATAATACTGTGACACTGCTTTCTAGCAGACTACAACATTACCGTTTTCAAGTCAAATATAAACAAATTCTTGTTGAACTATCCTCTTAAAAAATTAAATTTTGACGAATTTCAAACGTCATTACCAATCCTCACAGTGCTATCTTACTGTCCATCAGACAAACATATGAACCCTTATCCTCGAATGGCATTCTGATCTTGATAAGACTTAATATGATTCCATTTCCGTTTGATGAAAACCAGTTTAAAATTTTGGTTGCAACGCATTTCCTAGTCCGCCACTTGCGTACAAATCCAAAGAGCGGTGAAAACATCTATTATGCCTGAAATTTTCACACATACTACGAGCAAGATCACCGATGAACCGCTGTACAACTGATGCTCTCTACCGATCCAAGTTATGAGAACAACACTATTGACACCACCTTTCAAATGCATCGCTGTGTTGCTACGAATAACAGGAACGTGCTCAGGATGATGAAAAAAAGTTATTGGCCACGGTTATGGTCTTTGCTGTGGTTTCAAGTGAGGTCTACATCATGCCACCTCACATCTGTGAAGTCGGCGTGAATAGTCAGCACAAAAGTGTACCTGTATGTGCTCAAGTTAGTAGTGATCCCCTAATGCAATTGGCTGGCCGCTGGCAACCGCTTGGTATGACAGTAGAACACTACATCGCCTCCGAGTCCAAAGAAACTTCAGTTTGGTTTCAAAAGAAATGTCACGGTTTGTACCCTCCTCTCATAGACTACTTTATTTAGTCATAAGTCGAGAATATTACCAATAAAGGCAGCCATATCGCCACCGTCCACCGAGGATTTGCCAGTGCTTGTGGAAAAGGTGTGCTTCCAGTTCCGGACCCGAATCGAGGCGGCGATTAAGACTGAAGACAGCAACATTAAATAGATATAGACTCTACTATATAAATAAGTTACATGGACTGATATTTCCATAAATGTTTTCAAATAAAGCTGTAGTGTCGTTTTCTTTATAAGGCGACAACTTTTATCGTTCCAACCTTTTATTTATTGTCAGAAACCTCGGCAACCAATGAATCTGGATTGGGCGAATAGTGATACCATTTAAGCGGGGTGCTCGCTGGGCAAAACAACGAGCATCTCACTTACGATTAATTTTTCAAAATATTTATACGAAAGTAAACATCTGGAAAAATCAATCAAAAACAAACAAATCATCAGACTTAGCTCTTTGTAATAGATGTGAATTTATTTGCCTGGAATATCTCACTCGTGTTATTTTTAGTCCGAAAATAAAGAAAAGAAATCCTTCTTGACCGGTTCAATGTTTTTTGACGTCACGTTGGAATTATTTTTTGTTAGGAAATGCGTCGAGTAAGGAGCTGAAGGAAAGATAAGAATGTTTTTCTTTCTTTTTGTGTGTTGTTTCATCAATGGGAAATCAGCACAAGGTGTGTGGCGTACAAGCGACGGAGCGTGACAGTAACGCGTCTTAACTTCTCGGGTGCCGAGCAAAAAAGAGGTCGAGAGAGTTCTTGAAATTGGCGCCACGCCTTTTTTTGTCTTTTTTTCGGAGCTCTCCGGAAACGGTGAAATGTTCAAATGTCCTGACAAAATAAATTCCCGGGTAGACGCTACACCATTGCAGTCATCTTCATCAGTTGCTTAATCGAACACATTATCATATACAGCAAAACGCCATCGCCATTAATCGATCATCGCGATAGTTTAATAAATGAACGCTTTATTTTATTATAGTCGCGATAATTTTATTATGCGCACATTAATATTTAATTCAAGATAGATTGATAAATAATTGATTTTTTATTAAAAACGTGAATCTCTGTTTGAGATTGTATATGGCTCAGTAGTAAGGAAGAGATATGGAGGTCCAAAGAATACAAATATATCGATGTCAAATTTAGAGGATACCGCTCAGAACAGTCAGTTCTCGCCTATTTTTCTAGCAGAGTACTGGGGACGACTCTCTTTGCAACCTTGTCAATATCCTGGATGAATGAGTTCTAATTCATGTTGCCTGTGATTGTTTAGCTTTTATAGAGGTTATTATTTTGATGACGATATTAAAGAAAGAAAAACAACACCATTTCAGCAGAATAGTAGCTGGATACGTGGGAGAATACTACGGTATAACCAGGTATTTTTATTATACGGTTTATTGCCCTACAATCGAAAGTACATAAAATAACAAATAAAGTTTACTCTCTTTGGGGGTAAAAATTTCAATTCTCAATGTGGGGTCCTGGATAATGTCCGATGGTGAGGCCACAGCTTGTATATTTTGGAGAGTGTGGAGCCACACCTTAATTACCACTGCTGTCAGGCCCACTCTGACCTGAAGTAGTACCTGTTAGGGTTTCAACTATGGGTTAAATAGAAACACACTTTAAAAAACAAAACAAAAAAAAACAAATATATTCTATTAAAAAACTTTTTCTTCAAGATCACTGGATTCGGCATTAAATAACCTGCAAAGGGTTGATATCCCGTAAAACAAATGCAACCAACCAACCTCAATGCGGCGACACTCACAATACAATTGCGAATTACCAGTCATGGTTGCAATAGCGAGTGCATGTTTACAATGCTTGTGGAAAAGGCATGCTCCCAGTTTCGGACCCGAATCGAGGCGGCGATTAAGACTGAAGACATTATTATACACTGGTATAAGGTTCGGGGCAGTATTCCTTGCAGATTCCCGAGTTTGACAGAAATATCCCAGAGTTTTCCAAATATACCTGAAGAAGATCGGAGGTTACATCAACGGAAGCGTTGTTAAAATAACACTCAAGATAAGAACAGTAGTCTGAATAATTCCAATAATACGTACATTTAATATAATTCTATGATATTTTTTAAAATGTCCACAGGATTAGAACAACTAGATTGATCACCTAACGATGATCGATGAAACTGCATCTATTTTTATAGCTTTTACTCTGGCCAAGTTTGTGTAATTTCCAAATTTTCACCAAGCGAATCATAAAAATTGCGCCTCATTTTCTGTGTCCTCCTCATTAATTATTGCCAGTCGCTTCTACGTTGAGGGCGACGACGGTTTTCTTAAAAAGCCGTCTAATCTTTCGGCCCGACTGGCATTCGCGCCACAAGAAACATAAAACCTAATAACAGTTTCGTTTAGTGAATGATTATTCTCTCAAAGAAGCGATAAGAGCGATTGTGAGCCAGTCCCGTTCTTCTGGAATAGCTTCATTGTCATACGGCGAATTAGTAGGAGGAAGACAGGGGTATGAATGGAGATGGAATTTAATAAAAATACGATGAACAAGAGAAGATGAATGAGACACATTAAAGATGAGAATACTTCTTGTGAATCGGTGTACATTATAACCCCCCCATATATATATATATATATATATATATATATATATATATATATATATATATATATATATTAGTGTGGGGACGATTTATCGGAATCCAAATTGGGAATCGGAAAAATCGGAATATTTGAGGGAATCGGAATCGGTATTGGAATCGAAAACATTGTATATTATACACACACACACATACATGATAATAGTGTTAAAATTGATTTTAAACAACCAGTGCAGCTAATACCGGTAAATCGTT